>NW_015540871.1:1276301-1290245 GCF_001515605.1 Sinocyclocheilus anshuiensis | reverse complement strand
TTAAACTTTTTTTTTTTTCAGTTAGTTGCCAACATTTCTAATTGTCATTAAGTTTAAATTGTTTATCTAGTGTTTGTAAAAACAAATTTTAATAGTTTTAATTTTTGGTGAATGCCAATGGGAAGAAACATTTAAAGTGACAGTTCACCCCAAAGAAATGTCATCATTTACTCACCCTCATGTCATTCTAAACCTGTATGACCTTTTTTGTCTTTTGTGGAACACAAAACAAGGTATTTTGTAGAATATTTCAACTGTTTTGTCTCTACAATGAAATTCAACAGGGTCCAAAACAATAATGGACCCCACTGACTTTGTCTATATGGTCAAAAAACAAAATCATTCTGATATATTATTAAATACAAATATTAATATTTTTCTAAATATCTTCTTTAGGTAAATGAAAGAAAGTCATACAGGTTTGGAACGACATGTGAATTAACCATTTTTTTTAACTATTGATACATAACTATCCTCAATTGTGTTGCTCATTGTTGTTTCTAGGATATCAAGAAGATTAATGAAGGCAAGCAGCCCCTGTACCAGGAGGACACCAACAAGAGGATCCTGAACTCACTGGAGCTGCTGAATAGTCTGGATGAAGATGCAGCCCAAGCCTCTCGTTTGCAGCACCCTCAAGCTGAGATGATTGTGAAGGAGTGAGTACCAACATCATAACTCTGTCTATTAAATCACCTTTAAACTGAAATATCCAATAGCATCTCATGTTTTTTGCCATGCAGGCAGAATTATATGCTGTGAATGCTTTTGTTGTGAATTTTGCTGGGATTGTGGATGACTCATTTTTTTCTCCTCAATGGAAAAGTATGAAACAGCTGCGAGTGCGTGTGATGAAGCTCCGCGAGGAACATGATCGCATTTACCGCATCACACGAACGGAGCAGGTTCCCACTGTCAATTGGGGAAAGATAGTTGATGAGAAACTGGTGTGTATCTAAACATACCTCTCTATCTTTCCTTTGAATATATGGTTTCAAATGCAATCGATTCATGTCCGAATGTGTTCTGATGCAGGCAAATGTGAACAACAAAGGATACGGACAAGATCTGCTGACCGTCGAGAATGAAGTGGAGGAGCACAATATTTTCCACAGTGAAGTCGAGGCACTGGCTCCGTACATCACTGGAGACCGGGTACTTTTTAACTGACTCTTTTAAAATGCAGTACCGAATAAAAGAAGAATAGTTGACTCTTTTGAGCAGTCATGCAAATGACATCTGCGACTCATCTGCTTACTTGCATAACAGGACGGTGTGGATGGCCAGCAGGCGAAGTACAACAAACTACTGGTGAGATTTCATTTTCTGCATTTTCTAATTTTCAAGCTAGATATGGAGACTGAAATTGTAATAGTAAGTTGTCAATTCTCATGTCTCAAAACACTGTGGATTTGACCATGTCCATCTCAGGCGAGCTCCACTGCACGTCAAAAGAACCTGCTCAGTCTGAGGGACTACATGCAGCGCTGCACCAACGAGCTCTACTGGATGGAACAGCAAGCTGAAGAGCGAACCGCATATGACTGGAGCGACAACAACCTGGACTACCCTGCCCGCAAGAGGCAGTACGAGGTAAGGCTTAGAAATGAACAGCTCTTTAATGATAGGCAATACAAAAATGAACCGTAATTCTAGATGGTACTAAGGCTACGGTTACATTTGAAATATGCTTTCATGATTCAAACCTCCTACGAATTATATTATTATATTATATGATTGTAGTACTGAAATGCAACAGAAACATTAAATTAATATATTTTTAACAAGCTGCTTTGTACTTGATATCTTCGTCAGAACTTCATTAGCAAGTGTCTGGAGTCTAAGGAGAAAACCGTCACCCAGCTGAATGAAGATGGAGAGGAACTTATTGAGCAGAACCATCCGGGAAAAAATGTCATTGGGGTAATATTACAAGTCATTTGCTATAAGATTGTATTTTGTTTTTGTCAAATTTACAATCAAAACTGGCTGGCTGCTGCAACATCACCATTAAAATACATTGACACTGTTTAAGGCATTATGGGATGTCTTTTTACAGTGCATAACTGTACTGCACTATAGAGTAGTATGCAGTAACTATCGCAACACTGAAACACCAAAAAACTTTGATCTGATATCAGTTTTTACGATTTCTCTGAGCACAGTTAAGCCGAACAGCATATGTCATATATATATATATAATCTATTTGAAGCACAATAATCTGCTTCATACTTTAAAATAACCACCATAATTGATATGTGGATTAAAGAGGTGTTTAGTTAGATTCTCAACCACAGGCTTCTTAAAAACATTTGATAAGGAATGGTGTCCCTTTTGGATAATGTACTGGCTGACTCTGTATACATTTTGCCAACCTATTTTATTATTTATTGAATTATTTATTTTTAAATGTATTTGTGTCATAATGTATTATTGTGTTATTCTATTGCTGGGTATTTTATTTTGCTGTCTTATTGTATGTTATTCATTTGGGTTTTGTTAATTAAGGGTGTTTGGGTTAATCTTGCAGAATTTTAGCTTGTGGCATGTAGAAAAATACAGTAAGGAAATAAAGAAACATCATAATAACAAAGTAGAAAGACAAAACACCATCGGGCTAGCACACATTACGTAAAAATACACTGCAGTGACTGTAAATAAACCAAATAACTTTAAATATTATTTCATTGTACATAATAAAATTTTTAAATTAAATATAATCAGTGATGAGTCATATCCCTTTTTATATAAATTATAAAATGATGCATACATTTAATATCACAGTGGCATTGCTGTATATGCTTCTATTCTAAAACAAGTCTTGTTTTTAGGCACACATGGATGCTGTACATGCAGATTGGAAGGAATACCTCAACCTGCTGATCTGTGAAGAGAACCACCTCAAGAACATGGATGATTATCACAAAGTCAGTTTGCATTATTCATCGTTTCCTATATTTCCTCATGCTTGCTGTCAGTCTTGCTCAGTTGCATTCTTTTTATTTTTCCAGTTCCACAAGGATGCAAGAGACACCAGCGATTTGTTGAAGCGTCTGGAAACCGAGATCAACCAGAAATATAATCCTGAGTTTAAAGACATGTACCAGATGGAGGGCCTGATTGCTGACCTAGATGTAAATACATTGTTTTAGTTTGGCACCTATTGCATTTCTCATGCTCTACGATTTTTTTTTCTTGATGAAATGATTAATACAGAGTTCTGGCATGAAGCTCTAGATGGCGCAATCCGATAGGTCTAGCTCAATCTGACCTGGCAACATCATTGTCGCATGGCAGCTGATTGGTTCTCTACTGTATCGGTAGCCAATGAGCTTACTGCTCAATATTCAGATACCTGGCTTTTGTTTGCTATAGCAGTTTGCACCTTCCCCAGCTCCACCTGTATAGATCTGCTAGGGGGTGATTCATGTATGCTATATGGGGGTTATTCATATGTGTTACATGTGCAGCAGCAGTATTTCTTACATGCTTACAGCAGCATATTGTGGATGTATTGGCAGTAGCAAGTCTCGGTACTTGCTCTGCCGCAGCAGCAGCAGCAGCGTAGCAGATCCATTCCGCCAAGACCAAATACATTAACATTGTCATGCACATCACCATGCCAATCCCTCCGAGAGCCGTCATGACAGAACTGAATTTAAAGGTGTCTTCACTATCTAATGCTGTCTCTGTATTGACAGGATCAGGCAAAGGCCATGGACCATTTCGACGAGCGACTGAAAGCTCTTCAGAAGCGCAGCCTGCAGGTGCTCCCTCTGAAGTACCGCAGGGAGACTCCTCAGAAACTGCTCCCTATCGAGGCTCTGTGTGAATATGAGACTAATGAGGTACGGAGTTTGAGCTCTCGCTCACTCTATGCATGCGGCTTAGAGCTCTACTAATACCAGTCAGTGAAACATCAGCTATTATCATGAGTAAGCACAGAAAAACGCTACACTCTGTCTCTGCTCGTGTTTTGGATTCCCCCATCTAATGTATTTAAATCCTTAAGACGGCCTTCACCCAAAAGATTAATCTCATATAAACCTCTAGAGACGTGTGCAGGGGATTTTGTACAGATTTCACATTTATTTTAAGAATTTGTGCTCTTTTAGCTGCAATATCAACTTGAAACAGAGCTCACTTTGCTTATTTTGTATGACACAGGGTTCAATTTTGCGAGGGGAGCGGTACACCCTGCTCAGGAACAATGGATCCAAATGGGACGTGAAGGACGCAAATGGCCGCACCATGAGTGTTCCAGCAGTGTGCTTCATAATCCCACCGACCGACCCTGAGGCTGTGGCTGTTGCTGATAAGTGGGTATTCCTTGATCTGTATATGTAATTTGTAATGTATACACTTACAAATGTGTCTAATATGAAAACATCTGTGCAGTCTAATAAACCAGCACAAAGGTATCAAACAGAAAGTAGCCAGCAGCAAATCTGCACTACAGGCACGACTGGCAGAGCTGAAGAAGGAGAGTACAGGAGGTCAAGGTTTGTCTTTTATGTTATAATATGAACTTAGATGCAGAGCTCTCCTAAAGAGAGTAAAATACTCAATTCATTCATTTCTCGAACCTCAGATAAACAAGAGCAGCAATGCCGTCAGCTGATGGCAGGACTGGATAAAGTGGTCAGTGATCTGGATAAGCAGGAGAAGGCCATTTACTCTCGTGTGCGCCCCCCACTGGAGCAGACACGTCCTGTGCAAGACAGCGCTGACAGGCTACAGGACATAAAGGTACAAAGTTTGGTGTTTTTTGTTTTTTAAGTATGTATTTCGTAGTGAACATCATGCATCAGAGTGTTATGTCTCTGAATAAATGTAAATTTTATAATGGGTTTCATTCTAATAATGTTTATTAAATTAAGTCTGAGCAGATATTTCAGTCACATTAGTAGAGTAGATCTCAATTGTTTTTTGCAACACCTTTTTAAAAGTATTCAGATGTTAGTTTAAATCTTATGTGCACATTTCACCGATAAAAGGTGAAAAATAAGAAACTGCACAAATTTTATTGTGTCTATCAACAAAACGGTAGATTTAAATGTTTGAAAGTGAATGAGAATCTGACATTTAAACACAAAAGCATTACTTCTGATCCTGTATTTCAGTGGCAAATGATATTTTGACCTCATGCCTTAATCCAGTATTTTCTTCACAGGACATTGCTGCTGCTGTTCGTAAGATAGAGCCAGAAAAGTCTGCAAAAGTAAAGGAGGCTGAGACTTTCCTCAGATCCTCTCCAAAATGTGCAAGTGCACCACAACTCTACTCCAAGGTGGATGAGGCTAACAAAAAATACAATAAAGTTGATTTGCTATTGAAGTGTGCTGATGACAAGTAAGCATACTTCCTTTTTTACAATGGAAGTCAAGAATGTCATGCTTTGAGAGCTTGAAATGTGAGCCTAAAAATTGCACTTTGGTAGACTGCAGAATTCCTATCGGCTGGAGAATTCTCTGCAGAATGGCAAAGCTCTGCTGTCCACCTATGAAAACAAACTGGCAAGAGAGGAGGTTGCCCCATCTGACCCCACCTCACTGGAGAAGACCCAGCGTGAGTTGGCGGTAAGTTTAGTAACCATGCCACTTTTTTTTTTTTCTTGATCTTTTTTTCCTAGATTTACTATGTACTCATGCCTCATGTATTCCTATCTCCAGGACATTGCATCTGAGCTGAGGAGCAAAAGATCTACTATCACAGATACTGAGCAGAACTTGAGGGATGCCAAGGCCAGCTGCAACAATATGGCCAACAAAGTGCAAGAACATTGCCCTGATATTGAGAGGCAAGAGGCTGATGTTCAGAAACTCACCAAGCGCTTTGACAACCTGAACAGACAGGCTGAAGCAAGGTGAGTTCGTATCAAAGTTATTTTAAATGGAAATGTACTTTAAAAAATGACTTAAGAATATAATTCCACAGATTAGTCTTATTTAGTTTACTGCATGCCGTGATTGTTGTTCATATTACACCTTAACATAATAGGACTGATTTCACTGTTAATGTTTATGGTTACTCTTCCTGTAAGGTTGAATTTGTTAATATTAGTTAATACATTATTTGTCAAGAACAGCATTAATTAATTTGTTTTTATTTGTACATTTGTTATTGGTCACTGTGAAATGTAATGCACGTAAATGTTAATGAACTGAACCCTATTATAAAGTGCTACCATGTTTATTTAATATAAATGTATTCAATTCATTGTTATTTTTTCAATAGCATAGGTCCTAAGTGTATTTAATCACAAAATATCAGCATCTTTAATTATTTTAAATGTTTTCATTTTACAGATCACAATGTCTGCAAAGAGCCAAAACCGCCTACGGCAATTACCACAATGACTATGACAACCTCAATAGCTGGCTTTCTCGAATACCAAACTATGAGCCACGTGAAACTGATGGCATCAGACAGATTGACGAAAAAATGAAAAATCAAAGAGTAAGACTTCAGCCATTTCTGTCATGACAATAATGGAATTATGTTACAAATGACATTTATTGACCAAAACTATCTTTGAAATGTACAGAATCTGCTCTCTGACATCACAAGAAAGGAATCAGACCTAAACAATGTGTCTAGAAATGCACAGCTTTATCAGCAAGCAATCAAGGTACAAAAATCGGTGTATTACAGAGCATTATCCTACTATCATGTTTATGCAAAGCCATGTGAACTCCTTTGTGTCGTGGCTTTCAGGACTATGAAAATGAAGCGGAGCAGTTTAAATCCATCCTTGACCTTGAAGATGGCTTGGTTCCTCAGACATACAAAAGGAGCAGACTTGAATCTCCTGCCCTGAAAGTGAAGAGAGAGGTGAATATTTTCAAAAAGTAAACAGTTTCCTGGATCAAGTAATTAGTGCATTTTGACGCCTTTTACCGACGGTTTCTCTGACTGGTAAAGTGAAACATGATTGTTGTGTTTTAAAGGAATCTGCAATTGAGGCCAAGTTCACTGAAGTGAATGCTGTGAACAAGCAGAGACTGCAGAACCTGGAGTTTGCTCAAAGCCTTCTTAACCAGGTAAAACACATTGCAACATACACCATGCATAAAAATAAGCATAGTATGGCATAACCATTGCGTTTGCTTTTTAACACATTCAATATTTTTGCAATTCATTACAGCAACCAGAAGTTACAATAATCCAGCAAAATGTCCAGACGGTGACATCCTCAGCCCCAGGAGAAGAGCCCTGGAGAATCAGAAAACAGCTTCAGGAAGAAATTCAGCGGAGAGACCAAATGGAAAGAGAAATTCAGAGTGTCCAGAGTGACATCTATTTACTAGAGGGCCAGAAACCGCAGGATACAATCGTCAAGAAAGAGCTCATCAAGAAGGTGCCTGACCCTCAACTTGAAGAAGAATATCACCGGGTTCAGCAGAAGCTCTTAGAAGAAAGCAGGACCACTCGTGTATTAGAGAGCGAATTGGACACACTCCGTGTAAAGCTGCGTGGGATTGAGACCGAAATGAAAGAAGGAGCTCAGCAGTATACAGTCAAAGAGGTGCTCCGCATTGAGAGGGACAGGGGACAGGAGGAAGAACTCAGGAGACTGAGAGAGGAGCTAGAGGAAGTCAAGAGGATGAAGATGGTCAGAGAGAATGAAATCATTCAGATTCAAAAGCATGTGACTATTCTTGCAGAGGAGAAAAACAGGGAGCAGGAAATCATCAGGGAGGAGGAAGTCATTAAGGTTCAAAATGACCCTCAACTTGAGAGTGAGTACAGACTATTGCTTGACAGGAAACAAAAAGATATAAACAGCCGAAAGGAACTCGAAGATGAGCTTCGATTCCTGCAGGAGAAACTAAGGCGTCTTGAAAAGGAAAAGGCAATGGCTGAGGAAAAGATCTCCATCAAAGAAGTACTGAAAGTTGAGAAAGATATTGCTTTGGAGAGAGAGGTAGAGAACCTGAGAAGACAATATGAAGATGAAAAAACCAAGCGCAGCTCTTTGCTTAGAGAAAAAACGGACATTCATCGGAAGATTACCAGCCTGGAGGAAGAGAAGTCGAAGGTCATCATTCAGGAGAAGGTGCGTGAGATTGTTCGACCTGATCCGAAGGCGGAAGCGGAGGTGGCAAATCTTCGACTTGACCTGGTGGAGCAGCAGAGAAGATGCAGAGATTCAGAGCTCCAGCTGAAGACCTTCCACGCTGAACTGACAATGCTAAGAAACAGAGGCCCACAAATTGAATACAAAGAGATCATCAAAGAGGTCATCAAATACAAGATTGACCCAGAAACAGAAAGAGAACTGGAGAAACTCAGGAATGAAATTGTTGACAAAACCCACCAAACAGAGAAGTTCGAGATGGAGATCCTCCAACTCAAAGAGGAGATTCAAAGATGGAAAGACACCAAGCCTCAGATTCAGACCAAAGAGGTTGTAAATGAGATCCTTCAATACAGAGAAGATCCTAAAACCAAGGAGGAGATTGAGAGTATCAAGAGAAAATTGGCTGAGGAACAGAGGAAACGTTTGGACCTGGAAAACGAAAGGGCCTCCAATGAAGAAAGGATCAGGATTAAGAAGATCGACTTGTCACAGGTGAGGGAAAAGATTGTCCAGCAAGAAGTAGTAAAGATGGAGCAGGATCCACTCTTGAGGTCTGAATGTGACACCTTCACTCAAAACATCAACAATGAGCAGAAACAGAGAGAGATCTTGAAAGAAGAGCTGATCAGGATGCAGCATCAAAAGACCGAATTGGACATTCAGCTTGAGGAGCTAGAACGTGAACGCAGAGCCCGCAGAGAAGCTGAGATTGAAATTCAGAGACTGAGAGTGCGGCTCAATGAACTAGAGATCAGGGACAAGGAAAACAGAGAAAAGGTTACAGTAAAGCAAAAGGTCGTACTCCAGCAGGACCCTCAACAAGAAAAAGAGCACTCTATCCTACGTCTTCAGGTTGAAGAGGAGAGGCACAAGCGTATGCTCTTTGAGAAGGAGTTTAATGCCTTGTTGCAAAAGCAGGAAATACTTGAGAGAACAGAAGTGCGTGAAAAAGTTGTGCGAACCGAAAAAATTCAAGTCGAACGAGACCCAGAGGCCGAGATGGACATTATAAGGCTGACGAAAAGCCTTGAAGAAGAGGAAAAGCGGCGTCGTGAACTGGACCAAGAGATTATCAACCTAAACTCGAAGCTTTCGGAGATCGAGTTCACCAATACAAAATCATCCAAAGAACTCGACTACATTCGCGATGAAAGCAACAGGTTACAGCAGGAGAACCAGCGCCTACAGAACGAATTAAGGAAGCTTCACTCCGAAATCGAGATCACCACAAAAGAAACCAGACACATCACTGAGACTTCCCCGGTGGAAAACAGCAGGAACCTGGAAATTCGATTGGAATCCTTGCAAAGAGAACTCTCTGACCTCAAGCGCATCAGAATCGATAAAGACGAAGAAATCGAAAAGCTTCAGAAGAGTCTGTCTGCAATGAGAGTGAAGAGGGAGCAGCGAGAAAGTCATCTCCGCCGCTCAATTGTCGTCATCGATCCAGACACCGGAAAGGAGATGAGGCCTGAGGATGCTTACAAGCTTGGCCTAATCGACTGGAAAATGTTCGTCAACCTTCAGAGTCAAGAATGCGACTGGGAGGAGATCACAGTCAAGGGTCCGAATGGCGAGTCCTCCGTTCTTCATGACAGAAAATCGGGCAAGAAGTTTTCCATTGAAGACGCTCTGAGGGCTGGAAACATCACAAACCGTCAGCTGCAACAATATCAGAACAAAGAGATAAGCATCCAGGAGTTCGGTGTCATGCTGTCAGGCAGAGGCAAATAAATCCATTCATCAGAAAAACAACATAAAATGTTATATTCTGTTTACTTGGTTTAAGATCTTAAGTAAACATGCTGTTTGTGTTCCCAAATTGCAGTTGAAATCTCTTTTTATATTCACTTACTCAATACAGTATGTATTTATTTTCAAATGCATTCTTATATCAATGCAAGATGGTGTTCCTTTGGTTATGGTGCTGAATTTGGGTTAATGTTACTATCACTATACCTATGAATCTTCATTGAAGATTAGCAGACGAGACACTGAGAATGTTTTACTGAAATCTAGTTCAGTTTTACCGTAATCTGATCTAATGTACGCATATAAAATGTGTGCCTGAATGATAAAGTCACGGCCCTGTCAGTCTCTCTTTATGCATTTTTTTACTTGTGTCAGATTATTCTACTTTCATGTTTGATTTAAGAAAAAAAAAATGAAATGTGGATAAATCGGAGTACTGTTCTTTCAATTCATCTTAATCATGAAGTAATAAAAGCTCAAACTGTCTTTGCAATCACTTTTTAGTTAACAACCTTTAGTCTTTCATCTATGGTTTAAACTGCTCTCAAACAATATACACACACAAATATAAATAAATAAAAGACTGAAAATGTTTTGATTACTTAGACTCCATTTTAAATTATTCAAATTAATATTTACATTTTGAAAGGAGTAAAAAGTTGATTTTGATCCTTGTTTTGCAAGAATTTATTTTAAATTTCAGAAATAAAAAGTCATAAGTAGGCTACATCAAAAGTTAAGTACATTTTGCAACTTCACATGAGCTTTATCAAACGCTGATACGGTCAGTGTCATTTCTATCACATCTTTAATTATGTATTGTGTTTAGTAGCATTAGAAATTACATTTTTATACATATTTGGAATAAAACAGCCTATGTTTTAAGGCTCGATTTTTTTTTTTAAACATTCTCTCCCAAATAAACAAATAGTAATTTCACACCTTTTCCAGTATTTTAATTTTAACATAAGTTGACAAAATACAAAATTAAAAAAGTGTATTTACACATATTAACGTTTATTTTTATTTGTTTTCACTTTTCACCACACATGTCTTAAATTTGTTCCCAAGCTTGAATGACACTTCCTTTCTCTTTCATATCCAAACAGACCTGGAATAACCTTTTGGGGTTATTTCACATAAATCATTTTCATACAATGTCGAACGAATTTAGTCTATTTCTCTCTTGGTTTACATCAATATAAAATATCTGAAGAAAGAGAAATAACCGTTCGTTCAACTATTTAGAACTATACAGGAGTTGGAGGCTTATAAAGACGCTTTCAAAGCTTATCGTTCATTTTTCTCTTCATACCTTCACCAGAACCTGCTGTTTAAAAACACATGGAGCTGGTCAGTGTCCCCATTTACACTGCTAGTGAGCTACGAGCGAAACTACAACGCTTGTAGTGACAGCTGATTAAAGAGACGAGCGCGTACTACTTTGTCGCGTCGCGTCGCTCAGTAGTAGCGGTAGATGGGTGTAGTGGGTGTGTTCATTCCCTGCGTTCAGTGCGACGTTTCTCGCTAACAGTTTAAGATGGCGACCGTGCATCTAAGGATCGGGGATCTGGTTTGGTAAGATAACTATTTTAACTTCTCACGATTTCATTTCACGTCGAGGTTGAATACACTTTCGTGCACGTGAAAGGCATTTTGTCGTGGCTGCAATAAAATGTTTTGTTAAAAATCTAGCATATAGGCCCAGTTTATGTGTCGTCATGCCAAACACTGAGCAGCAGGCTTGAGAGAGCTTAGCATACAAGCTAACGATTACTTATATGCTTTTTGAGAAAAAAACACGTGCTGTTAGTGTGTTTAACGCTAAAGGAAAGTTTCATCTTAGTTTTAGATATGTCATTGTATAAACAATTAATGTAATACAAGCTTCAGTGCAGTTAGGGGGCAGTTTGCTGATGGGGTCGAAACGGGGTAACGTTACGCTATAAACTAGCGTTAGCTTGTTTCGAGGCACGAGATCTTTCATTTAACGTTAATAAACGCTCAATCGTGTCACGTTTTATTTAAAATACGAACTTATCGTCTCATTATATATTTCAGGGGTAAGCTTGGACGCTATCCACCTTGGCCAGGAAAGGTAAGATCTTTTCATGTGTTAAACAATTGAGTTGAACGTCTGTTGTTTTTCTGAGGGCAGCTGTTGGCTCTTGCATATAGAGGTCAAAGTCACCGGCTGTGTTAAAAACCTAGTGAGCTAACTATCTAGAAAGCGTTTTTAGTCGATTTTAATCAAATCAAAGCAAGAATGCTTCAAATTAAACGTTCAAACGTGTCCAGAAATGCTTTCTATTAACAGTTCTCTGAAATACAGCTACTGTATCAGCAGACTGTTTTGGATAATGTGTTGAGTTGTTTCATTTACTGATCCCTAACCATTGTGTTTTCAGATCGTCAGTCCTCCGAAGGATCTGAAAAAGCCAAGAGGCAAAAAATGTTTCTTTGTCAAGTTTTTTGGAACTGAAGATCAGTGAGTACAGAGATGATCGTAGTCTTTTACCATCACTTCCTCTTGTTTGCAGAGGATTTGAGAGGTTAAACTAAGCAGATGTTGACTTTTGATATGCTTTGCCCTTTTAGCGCCTGGATAAAGGTAGAGCAGCTGAAGCCTTACCACCCCCACAAAGAGGAGATGATCAAGATAAACAAAGGCAAGCGCTTCCAACAGGCTGTTGATGCAGTTGAGGAGTACCTAAAGAAGGCCAAGGGGAAAGATCAGGTTAGTATATAAACAAATTTGTGGTCTTGTTTCCACCTTGGCTTTTCCGTGATCTGGTCATAAGCGGTCAGCTGAGATGCATACTGTTTTCTAGCTGGTATTAAAGGGATACTCCACCCCAAAATGAAAATTTTGTCATTAATCACTTACCCCCATGTCGTTCCAAACCCGTAAAAGCTTCGTTCATCTTCGGAACACAATTTAAGATATTTTGGATGAAAACCGGGAGGCTTGTGACTGTCCCATAGACTGCCAAGTAAATTACACTGTCAAGGTCCAGAAAAAGCATGAAAAGCAGAGTTGGAGTAGGAGAGACACAGAGGAGACGAATTGTTGAATAAAGTTGTTATTTTTGTTTTCTTAGTGTACAAAAAGTATTCTCGTTGCTTCATAACGTTACGGTTGAACCACTGATGGCAGATGGACTATTCTGACGATGCTTTTCATACTTTTCTGGACCTTGACAGTGTAATTTACTTGGCAGTCTATGGGACAGTCACAAGCCTCCCGGTTTTCATCCAAAATATCTTAAATTGTGTTCCGAAGACGAACAAAGCTTTTACGGGTTTGGAACGACATGGGGGGGTAAGTGATTAGTGACAAAATTTTCATTTTGGGGTGGAGTATCCCTTTAAATTGCTTTTTAAATATGTCTCCTGTGACCACTTCTGTTCAGATTTCCCCTTATTTTGGCAAACTGTACATTATTTTTGCGAGAGTGCCAAGTGCAGCACACAGTTGCTATCGACTGAAAGACCCTGTGTTATGCAGATTCCGAGCAATCAGGAAAGGAACTAAAAGAAAAGGATAAAGAAAGCAGCTGTGATTTTTCACCATAATTCATATGTTTTGGTACAACGGAGCAATGTTTGAATTGCTTGTTTTTAGGGATGCACCGAAATGAAAATTCTTGGCCGAAACCGAACAAAATTAAACACTGGGCCGAATACCGAACACGGTTTTTCACGTTTTTTTCCCCATGTATTTTGCCAATTTTTTTTACCATTGCACAAATTAAATAGCCAAAATGTGCTTTTTACTGTTTTGTCTTGCTTTTCAAAGAAAAAATCAATTACAAAACAACAATTTAAAAATATTTAACACTGAACATTTTTTTTACATTCTAGCAGACATTATACCAACAAAGCACAATTTAACTTAAAATTAATAAGTTAGTAAAATAATATTTTTTTGGCCGTCAGACCCCCTTCTTGAATCAGGCATGTATTTTTTTTACTATACAACAAAAAGCAGCCTTGCTGAGCAGAAGAGCCTTCTTTTAAAACATTAGAACATATTACAGATCCCAATTTGAACACTATGTGTGAATGTTATAATAAATGTATTAAAACAGAGCTGTTGTAATGATTA
>NW_015540871.1:1238756-1276140 GCF_001515605.1 Sinocyclocheilus anshuiensis | reverse complement strand
AAATTACAATACTAACATTTATGAATGTTGGTGGAGTTCTTGCTTTTTCTCATCTTTTATTTTGGCGGAAACGTGCAGGAAGACCTCAGCGCTTCTTTTTGTTGACAACAGCAGATTTATAAATGAGTCATTACGAATACGTCGCTCGTATCGCATTGTCACGTGCCTTGTAAAAAAAAATCATAAAAATGTGACTGAGCAACTGAGGAGTAACACTGTTTCAGCGCAGACGTTCCTCGCACTTTGGACTTTGAACCCTGGTTAACAAGCAGATAGCACCGCGAGCTCTTGCAGCGCTGTCAGAATACATGCAATTCGTGCGTGTATTAGAAAACATAACGTTCTGCAGTTTATTTACTAATTGTTTAAGGCCATTTCGCGATTTCAATCATCATACAGTAACCAGCAACAATCACCCCTTCCTCTTCTCATTGAAGACATGTGATGCAGTACTAAACAGTCTCTCGCTGTCGGTGCTTGAAATTATTTTTGCGTCTTTCTCAGACAGTTTTAAATACTTCCACACTGCTGACATGTTTGTTGCATTGCGCCTCTCACTCTACTCTGGTTGCTATTTGATCGCGTCACGTCATTGTTCGGTACAGTTTATTCTCTCTTTTCGCTTATTCGGCCGAACACCGAAAGAGCTTTTTTTGCTATTTTTGGCCGAATAATTTCGGTTACCGAACATTCGGTGCATCCCTACTTGTTTTGGTGCACCTTCTCACAACACATCCCACAATGATTAAGTATTAGGCCAGTAGGCGATATTTTGTGGCTGTTCATTCACATGAGCGTCTACACTACAAAAGCAGTCCGCTTCATGTTATGTTCCGAATTCCTCATGTTGTGTAAACTTCGTTTTACAGACACACTCTGATGACAAAAGCAAGTCAGATAAAGGGCGTAAAGCAGCTAAACCAATGAAGATCATTGAAGAAGATGATGAAGATGCCTTCAAGGGTGGCTCGTCAGACAAGGTTGGAAGATAATGCTTCACCATTAAATGGCATTGTGGAGGGGAAGGGTTAGGTCATAACCCAACACGTTTTTTGTCAGCTTCATCAAAGTCCTTTGCTAAGGCCATTTGCTGTTGCACCTGTTGTGGAGTCGGGTTACAATTGTATGTTTTAGAGGTGGATTTGTCAAGCGGGACCCACCCGTTCAGTGAGACTGATGTCATCTTTTGCAGTGTGACCAGTGTATCCGCTTGGCCATATTTTGACTGGGTCGAGATGCAGTTATTTTAGGGCTTTGTTTCATGAGATAAAGCCATTCTGTACACATGGTGAATGTGTCTCTCTTTCCCTTAAGGAACAGACTGATTCTGACCCAGAGCCATCCTCTGTACGACGGCTGGTCGCTGGAACAGTATCAGGATTCAAATGGGAGAGCAGTGTAGGTTACATTCACAGTTTGTTTCTGCACTTTTATGGGATCTGCACATATGCCCTTTTTAAGTTACCAGTAAGATGTACCCACAGGCTGATTTTGGTGCAGTTACAGCTGTGTCTTTTCATAGCAGTTGCACAGCTGGTGTGAAAACGCCTCATTTTCAAAATGCAAGTCATTATGTCCTTCACTATATAGTTGCACCTTTCACCATGTCGCTGTAATTAGCTGCAGATTAAACAACTGTCAGGTCAGTAAGTCTCTTTGGAGAATAGTTTCCAATTTAACTCTCTTCCATTATAGCCAGTAAAGGATGACCCACATTTTCATCACTTTCTGCTCAGCCAGTCTGAGAAGGTAAGGAGACTTTTTGCTGGGATGCTGATTGATTTTCCTAGTTAGTGCAACCTTACCCCTAGCTCTTGCACATTGCTCACAATGGCTGCTCTAATAATTTCTGAATACTTTTCTCCTCCAAACTGCTTCTGGCAATGCTAGTCAGCTGAATCTGCAGCATGGCAGTTGTACTGAATTTTTTTACCTAACAGAACAGACGGCGTTAAGCTTATTGGTTAATCCTCTTGAGATTGTGAGCTGATATTTACTCAACTTTACTGTTTAAAAAATATTTTTGGCTATGGTTTTGTACAAGGTCTTTGTCTCAGCTGTGGTCAGGGTCCAAAATGAGCACTTCTTATTTTAATCCAGAGCTCCACATGGCTAATTATTTACACTACCATTTAAAAGTTTGGAATCAATAAGATTTATTGTTTGAAAGAAAGTAATACTTTTATTCATCGACGACACATTAAATTAATCAGAACTGGCAGATATTTATAGTGTTACAAAAGATTTCTATTCCAAATAAATGCTTTTCTTTTGAGCTTTTTTTTTCTTCCAACAAAGAATCCTGAAAAAAGTAAGGTGGTTATTAAATATTAAGCAGCACAACTGTTTTCAACATTAATAATAAAAAAAAAAATGTTTCCTGAGAAGCAAATCAGCATATTAGAATGATTTCTGAAGAATAATTTGACACAGAAGACTGGGGTAATGACTACTGAAAATTCAGCTTTGCCGTCACAGGAATAAATTACATTTTTAAATATATTAGAATACACAGTATTACTGTTACTGTATTTTTGCACAGATAAATGCAGCCTTGGTGGGTATAGGAGATGTACAAAAACTTTAAAAAAATAAAATAAATTCTTACTGACCCCAAACTTTTGAGAGTTAGTGTTCACAATATTTCTGCAACTATTTTGAGTTGTTTTCAAGCGTCTGCTCAAAAAGTGGGGTGATAGTTAACAGACCACTGAAACAATACTGTCAAAAAATAAAATATATATTTTTTTTTTATGCCACAGCATTTGTAAGCTACAAATTATGGTCAAAAATAAAATTTAATAGAAAAATATTTAAAATAAATAGGCAGTAAAAAAATATTTATGGCCATAGGTGTGGCAAAAAGTTAATTTTGGACTCTGGCTATGGTTGCACAGTTTGTTAGCGTGTCTGAATAATTGATTGAATTGATGGAAAAAATGTATCGGAAAAGATTGTTTTCAGCCAGCAAAGACGCCCAGCCAAGATACTCTTGTGCTTCTGTTCATGTGCCAGTTATAGCAGCAAACTGTTTAAATTACTCTTCCTTTCCTCTTGGCACTTCCTCTTCAGAAGAACATTTCCTTCTTGCTTGTCCTTTTGCCCTTTTGCTTTCAGGCACCACAGTCAGAAACGAATCGATCTTAAAATTATATCTCCAAAAACGGAGACACTGAGATCTTAATTGCCCGAGGCTTTTCTCAAAAATGTTCATTTAGGCTGCGTCAGCCGTTTTCTTGACCTGTATAAGTTTCAGTTAAACTGAAATGGAGCATGTGGCTGAGCATGATAACTTGATTTTCAGTTCCTAACCTGGCTCTCACATCAGATATGGCAGAAAGAGCTGTGTGACATAACAGCAGAGGATAATATAAGTGCAATCCTTACTGGAAGCCGACAGAGCCATGAATAACGTGCACTTAAGATCATTTGTGACTGTTGGGCCAAAAGGTTTCCACCTGGTTTTCCTCCCTTGGCTCTGGACTTGGTGTTTTCTCCTTGATGTGTATCTAGGATACTTTGAGTGCAAGACTATTTGCTATTTCTAGACAATCTAAAATGAATCTGTTGAATTGTCTTTGATTGACAAGAAAATCTCCCTTTTCTTTACAGCCAGCTTCATCAATGGAGCCCATCACCAAACGCTTAAAGATAATCGAGGAGGTGAGTGCTGTCTAGGATTTCATAGCTTGTGGTTTCTTCATTTACCTGCCAATTAGCCAGCTAGCATTGCTTGGTAATTTTAATAATTGTGTATTGTCTTCTTGAAAAGGACACAGGATCAACGTCTATTCAAGCAGCAGACAGCACAGCCATCAACGGCAGCATCACACCTACAGACAAAAGGTAATAAGAAAGGATCCTGTTTCTAGTGGTCAGAAAAAGTGGGGGTCCAAATGTCTGAGACCACTCTGAAATTCTGAGATTTGGGATCTCACTGTTTTAGGTCACTGATAAAATTGTTAAAAAATTTTATTATTATTAATATTATTATCAGTGTTATTGTAGTCTTATTTGTATGCTGTTATAATAATTAATAATATTTGAATGGCCTTTTTTAATATTTTCAGTTTTTCATATTAATCATTTTGTGTTTTTTGTCATTTTGTTAGTTTTATTTTATATTCTCTATTTAGCTTTATTTTTATTTCAGTTTGTCATTTTAGTACTTGAACTTAAAGGTTTTTTTTGTTGTTATTTTTTTATTTAAATTGTCTGCATTTGAATTCGTACAGTGCATCCTGTTCTGCAGATGCCACAGTGTTCTGCTGACCTGTGTTTTTGTTTCGCATGCAAAAACAAGTGCACTTCACTACCAGTGTAGTCTGATTCACAAACACTCTTGTGAGCTGGTTCTTTATTAGTTAATCAAAAAATATTCTGCCACCAGTGTTTGTTAAACCATTCTCTTAAATCAGTATGCTGATAATACCTGTAATGTTTGTAATATAATTTATTTGCTTTCACAACAGGATAGGGTTCCTTGGACTAGGACTGATGGGAAGTGGTGTGGTTTCTAATTTGTTGAAGATGGGGCATGTTGTGACTGTTTGGAATCGCACGGCAGAAAAGGTACAATCAAAGGGTTTAAATATGCTTGCTTCTGACGTTACACTAAGCGTGTGAATGATTTGTTTTCAATTTTTTTTTTTTGTCATTCTGCAGTGTGATTTGTTCATCCAAGAAGGTGCCAGATTAGGACGAACACCTGCAGAAGTTGTGTCCATGTGCGATATCACATTTTCCTGTGTATCAGACCCAAAAGCTGCCAGGGATGTAGGTCAATGTTTTGTAAATGGCTCTTTGTTTTCAATCTGTCAAACTGCTGTCTTTGGTTTACATGTACAGTATTATTTCTGTTCAGCTTGTGTTAGGTCCTAGTGGAGTCCTACAGGGAATCAGACCAGGCAAATGTTACGTGGAGATGTCAACTGTTGACCCAGAAACCATCACCGAGCTCGCACAGGTAACAACATCATCCAGACGGGTGTTCACACTGCATGATTTTCAAAGACGTCGCATCACTGTTGGTTTCACACTGAACGACTATCTGGGGTAGCATTCAGTTGTTGCTGTGTTCACACTGCACGATGGAACGACGACAGGAGGTTACACACTGCATGACTTTACAATAGGAAGAATCGCCGACAGCTCTGTCTAGTGCAGGGTTGCCAGGTTTTCACTACAAAACTCACCCAATTACTACTCGAAACTAGCCTGAAAATAGCCCAATTGCTTTCGAGGGGGTCCCCCAGTAAAAATCGTGTTCGGCGTTTATTTTTTTGAAAAAAAAAAATAAAAATTTTGGCGGGGTTGTCCTGGTACAATTCACATTCCAGGGCCTAAATATCACGTTATTGGGGTCGCTTCAACCTGCTGACATAAAAAACAACCGGCGGCAATCGCGGATTTGGCAACACTGGTCCGCAAACTACATTTCATATAACTCCTCCCCGAACTTCCCGCTGCCCTGAATCTTGGTCTCTCATTGGTTGTGGGTCATCGCCGATGTGTTTTTCAGTCAGAACTCATTTCACACAGCGTGATTGTGAATCGATTCCCTCAGATCGCGTCTTTGATAATTCACACTTCCGATTTCGGGCATTTGTCGGCGATTTCGCAAAACCTGTCGGCGAGTTAAAAATCGGGCTAAAATCGTGCAGTGTGAACTCGGCATAAGGTTCATTTGAATCTGTAGGTCATCACATCCAGAGGCGGCAGATTCCTAGAAGCTCCGGTTTCGGGCAGCCAGCAGCTTTCCAATGACGGTATGCTGGTCATTGTTGCTGCAGGAGACCGCAGTGTTTATGAAGACTGTAGCAGCTGCTTCCAGGCAATGGGGAAGACGTCTTTCTTCATAGGTACTACATCATTTCAGTCGTGCCATGTGGCTGTATATGAGGCTGATGTTGCATGTTTCCACATGATATTAACTTTGTCTTTTCTATCGAAGCAGGGGAAGCAGGAAATGCTGCGAGAATGATGCTGATCCTTAACATGGTTCAAGGCAGTTTCATGGCAACCATCGCAGAGGGATTGACCTTGGCGCAGGCCACGGGACAGTCACAACAAACATTCTTGGATATTCTTTGCCAAGGACAAATGGCAAGCACGTTTGTGGACCAGAAATGCCAGAGTAGGCTTACTTGTTATTTTTTTACAATTCTGATTAGAAGTCTCTCTGTATAATAGTCGTTTATAATAGCAGTTGTAATAGTTACTATGTTTTATGTGTTGGTAGATTTGAGTTTACCTTTGAATCTTCCTGCCAATTAACCATTTTCTGTAACATGGTGCTGCTTGGAGATCATAGTCTTTGGTCTTAATGTGAAACGGTGTCCACCCAAAAGCCAATGTAGTCATTTATTGCACAAATTTTCCAAGGAACTTTACAGAAATGTTGTAAAACATAAATGGAAACTGGTGTCTATTAGAATCTAAAGGCAATATAGTATGACAGTTTAACTTTTTGGAACTATTAAAATGATACTAGAATTGAGCTTATTTATTTAACATTTGACCTGTTTCTTCTCAGATATCTTGCAGGGCAACTTCAAACCTGATTACTACCTGAAACATATTCAGAAAGATCTGAGATTAGCCATTTCAATGGGAGATTCGGTTAATCATCCAACACCAATGGCGGCTGCTGCAAATGAGGTAAGACAGCATTAGTATTCGGTAGCTGAATGGATTATAATGTGGCCACAATTGATGCTTCATTGAGTTTTGGTAGATTGACCATGTAGCTAACTAATGTATATATTTTTAGATTCTGTAATGCAATTTGATAGTAATCTAAACTTAACCAAAGAACTGAATTAAACCGTAATATGCATATTTAATTTAAGTATATGGATATTAAATAGTAATTTCCCCTATTTTTACATTTAGATGACTTTTACCAGAATATAATACTTTCTTTATATAATAATTATATATATATATATATAAGAATATAATATAAATCTTTAAAAACACTCATTTAATAAAGCGGTTAAATGTAATCTTTAGCAAATCTCAAAATGAATATCCATTTTTCGTTATACATAATATTGTGATGCCTAAATTCATTTGTAGCATTTAAAACTAAATTTTAGTTTTTAGTGTTTACATTTTTTTAGACAATAGAATTTAGTATCTATAGTATAACATTTATATTTCTGTTTTTTTATCAGTTATTGGCCATAAAAGGAAAATTATTATCAGCTTAAATGTCATTAAACGTTAATTGTTTTTTCTAAGACTAAATGTAATTTCGGCTTATGCTTCCATTTGAAGTAATGCATTATTTCGTACTTCTGCAGGTATACAAGAGGGCAAAAGCATTGGACCAGTCGGACAATGACATGTCTGCAGTCTACAGAGCTTATATTCACTAATACGTCCTGGACCATAAACTTCACCTACTTTGTTCCTCTCCCTCTGTCTTTCTCTCCTCTGCTGATGAATTTTGTTAGGCACCAGTGATGTTTTCCCATGTGTAATGGGATCTATTTAGCAGCCTAATCTAAGCATTGCACTGACTGTAATATTGCTGCACGTATGCTCAGTGGGAGGTTATTAAACTCCCTGCAAATGATTATCTTATGATTGAACGTGCAGTGTATTATATACGCATTTCGTTAAGGCTACTGCATATGATGCAGTGTTGTTTGAAAATCCTAGGGTTTTTATTTATCATTCATGTCTTTACAAATGGATTCCCACATTGTAATTTTCAAAGTTTAAAAATCTGTAAAGTATGAACTTTTGATCACAAACAGGCTTGAGGAGCACGACGAATTAAAAAGCCAATGCATTGCCTTAATACCCATATAAGATAGATAGTATTTATTTTATCTCTAAAGATTACCATCATGTCAGGTGCAATTTGGCCATACATTATCTTAACCCCCCACCCTTAGTTTTAGAGGTCACTTGTTCACTAGTAAATTATTTTGTTTTTATTGCCTTATCAGAAATGCAGTATTTTTTATTTTTTTTTTTTAAATTGGCTGTAATAATCACACAGAAGAAATTATTCATCATTTCCAATTAACCTAATGCTGAAAAGCATCCAGTAGTTTTCCCATTATTGAGTCTTGACTATCACTTCTGCGGTGGAATATCCTGTTTTCCAGCGCGACTTTAGGGCCACATTTGTATCACAGCATTTAATTATTTCAGCTGTTGTGGAGGAAAAAAAATAATTTGAAGACATTTTAAGTTGTTTTATTTGGTTTGCTTTATTTGGAAACTTTTAAATTGGACTTGTCATATTTTGTCCAAGTCAGTTGGCTGGCAGAGTGATCTGTTGCTTTTTATTTTATTTGTATTTTTTTTGCCTAATTGCTTAAACTAATTGACTTGCCAGTTTTTATTTGAATTACCATTATGACTCATAAAAAAAGAAAAATGTAAAACAAAGTCAAGCTAACATTATGGTGCATTTTATCCCTAAATTATGATTGCATTTGTTAATTTTTAGTGATATTACAAGCCATAAATTCAGTGGCGTATAATATGGTCATTTTGGTAATTTTTTTTTTTTTTTTCACAGAACAAATACAGGGTGGTTCCTTTTCTATAAATTGTTGTTCTGACCAAAAAAAATTTAAAACTTTAAAGTGCTTGGTTATGGATGAGAATTTTGTGACTGTAAGATTAAGACGTATATATCCCCATCAAAGGGTTGGGTTCTTTGAATACATGGAATAACATGCTTTCAGTTTGACTCTACTGAATTTATTAATCATCTGTTGTCTTAATATTGTAGACTGTTCTTTTGTCTTAGCGAATGGGTTTATTTACTGTAAATGGTTTGTTTTTTTGTGGCTTAAACCGAGTTGGTAATGACATACCAGTTGTGCAAGGAAGGTGTTGGTGTTACAATTGGAGCTATTTATAATTTCATGTAAATGTGAAATTTCTTTTCTTTTTTGTTTGTGCGGTCAACTGAACCCTCTGAATAAACAAACAGAATGTCCAGCTGGTTATTTATTCTTACGTCTGATGTCCGTATTGCTGTTCTAGGAGTTAATATTTATGAAATGAAAGCGAAATGCCATATAAAAAATTTGTTGTTGTTCAAATGTAGTTTTTATTTATGGAAATTAATTTTCAAATAGAGTTTCGCGTTGTAAAAAAAAAAAAAAACAATCGGAAAAATCCTCTGTCCTTTCCAAGCCGGAAGATTTCAAGGTTACACCAACCGGAAGTTCAGGAAAAGGAGGCGAATCAAACCTAATTGTTTACGAGTGATCTTCTGACCAGTGTTGCCAAGTCCGCGGTTTTCCCGCGGAATTGGGCTACTTTAACACTGTTGCCGCGGGTTGAAGCGACTCCAAAAACATGATATTTATCCCCTGGAATGCGGATTTTAGCAGGGAAACCCCGCCAAAAAACGTGTATTTTACCCCCCCGAAACGCGATTTTTAACTGGGGACCCCCTCGAAACGCGATTGGGTTAGTTTTGAGTAGCGATTGGGCGGGTTTTCTTGTGAAAACCTGGCAACTCTGCTTCTGACCAGGCACACTTAAATAGCGGACTACTCGAGTTATTTTCAGCAGATTTAGGACGGCTTCGTTGAACTGTAATGCTCGGAGCAGAGCGATCTACTCTGTCTGAACTAGCGAAGATGACGGCCGCGAGTCAAGCGGAGAGGACTGTGCTGGTGAGAGATTGATTTGTGTGTAATACATGGCAGCTGCTTCACAGACACGCGAGGTTATTATGGTTTGATTAAGAGCAGTCAGATTTCAGGTGGATTGCAGTTGCAATTGTGTTCATTGCTTTGCTATGCAGAGTTTGTTGGTGCAGTTTTGCAGAGCAGCTGGTGGGACAAAGTCCAATTTCATCCTGGTGTGAATGGTTAAACAGTCGTGACACTGATTTGTTCTGCCTTATCATCGTTGCTCTGTTCGGTTTATGCATTAAGTCTGATACTGACTACCATTTCTCCCAGTAATGCACCATACTGATCGATTTAATTCTGCAACCGAATCAAAGGAATAGTTCGCCCAGAAATTATTTTTTTTTAATAATTTACTCACCCTTGTGTTGTTGACTTGTTATTTTGTTTAAAATAAAGGCAGAATGGCTGCTTCAGGCACCATTGACTTTCACTGTATAGAGAAAAATGCAGAAGAAAGGAAGTCACACATTAGACATGAGTGTATGTAAATGGTGACAGAATGTATATTTTTAGTGAAATATGTATTGAAGGCAACTTTTTGGGTGCTTTAGGAGGAGGAATTTAATTGGCTGCTGAAAGAAGAGGTGCATGCGGTGCTGAAACAGCTGCAAGACATTTTGAAGGTAACTTAAGATACTTAAAAATTAGCTTACTACAGAATAATTCTGTATTATTGTGCAAAAAAGGGCATTAATAATAACATTTGTTTGCTTTCACCAAAGGAGGCATCAAGGCGTTTTTCAATGCCGTCACCAGGTCTGGAAGGACAGCTGAAACAAGAGAACTTCATTCTGGGCAGCTCAACGTAAGAGCCATGAAACAAGACTGTTCTGTTTGGATAATTTTAGATTTAAAGTATACAGTCATGTTTGTTTTTTGTTACTACAGTTTAATGGGAATGTGTACAGTGCTGAAGATGTATAGAAATACTTGCATTTTCATTTATTTTTTAGGATGGACCAGGTGAAAGGTGTTTTGATGCTACAAGGAGAAGCTCTAACTCAGGCTGTAAGTGTGTTTCACACCATCATGAAAATAAAGTCAGCTTTCAGCATGAATGGCACTGCTTTGCTGCTGGTACTTCAATTGGCCTTTTTAAAATGTATGATACTATATTCAACGAAACATCTTTATGTCAGCCAGTGGAATTGCAAAGACACTTTGCAATGCAGTTTATCTGAGCTCAGTGATTACTTTTGCTATTATTAGAATCAATATAAAATGGGAAGAATAAAAAAATATATATTTTTCTGCAGGATATTAACATTAAAGTTGCTAAAAGCAGTCAAGTAATGCATTTTGCATTCCGAGATGATAAACAGTGGAAATTGCAGCAGGTAATGTTTCTTTCTCTTACTCTAAGATCTTTAAAAAAAATCAATCAATCAAAACAAGATCTTTAAAATGCCTTATTTCAACATGATCTCCTTTGGAGTGGTTTATATCTTATAAAAATAGCCGTTAAAACACATCCTGCCCGTTTAGATTCAGGATGCCCGAAACCATGTGAATCAGGCCCTGCAGTTACTAAGCAGCCATGACCAGAGTTATCACTTCAAAACTGGAGCTGAAGTCAATAAGGTCTGTTTTTCACCATACACAAATATTTACAGTTAATGTCCAGGGGCCAGATTCACGCAAAAAAAAAAAAATCTTCTAAAGAAAGAAGATAAGAAATTTCTTGAAACAAATACTATGTAAGTTCTTAAGTTCTCAAATATTTACTTAAGAACATCTAATTTTTTTAAGAAGGCGGCTGTCTTTTTGTGCTGCCTGCAGATTACCTTTCTTGTTACTCTCTGCACTTAGTCACATTTTTTTAACGCACCATAGTCATTTTCAAAGAGCATGTCTCAAGGTGTTGTGCTCCATCTTTCTTGTGTGCTGTACTTGTGTGTGCTCTGCTAGAGAGTGCACCTAGAAATAGGTCCCTATTTGATTGTGTAGAGTCCAGCAAAAAGTCAAGTTATCTTAACTATAAAAGGTTATTTACAATGATTTTTAAGTAGATTCTTTTCAGTAATCCAAATACTGTATTTCATACATTTTCTCTCTAGAACATTCATAAGAAATGTTTTTGAGAAAACTGGCCCCTGGTTTTCTTCGTGTGTACTTGTGGGGTTCATATGTGCAGAATTGAACTCTCCCGTGAGTACATTTGAAGCTGTTGTGTGCTAAATAGGAACATTCTTGCCTTACAGTCTTAACATTTTCACTGGTACTGTATGTGAAGTGAGATTGCACTCAGTGACATGATTCGTGTTTCAGCTTATGGATGCAGTAATGCTTCAGTTGACCCGAGCCCGAAACAGACTCACAACCCCGGCCAGCATGACTCTTCCTGAGCTCGCAGCCAGTGGCCTAATGGTTAGTATGCGGATCGTCACTTGATCTTAATGTGGAATTCTCCATGTGCTCTTGTGAATGTTTCTCCTGTTCTTTCTAGAAAATGTTCACACCTCCAATGCCTGGTGACGTGATGGTGAACTTCTATATCAATCTCAGTAAACTGTGTTTGACATTGTATCAACTACATGTCCTGCAGCCTAACACTACTAAGGTATCAAGCCATTTTCAAGCCATCAGCACTAAAAAAAGAAAACGACTTTTTTTTTTTTTTTTACAGTCATTCTTATCAAGAATGTGTGTTTTAAAATGCACAATCATTTTGTTTTCTGTTAGAACTTCAAATCAGCAGGAAGTTCAGTGCTGCATAATCCAGGAGCAATGTTGTAAGTGCTCACATTTCACATTTCCTGTTTTCATGCTGCAGCACCAGCAGTCAGTCTCATACAGTTTTTTTGTTTTTTAAATGGTCTGCTTGATAAAGTTTTTGTAATATTTGCTTTTTCTCCTCAAGTGAATACAACAACACCAAATTCGAGGTGAGCCACATCCATAAGGTGGAGTGCGTGGTGCCGTGGCTGAATGACACTCTGGTGTTTTTCACCATTTCCCTGCAGCTCTGTCAGCAGCTCAAAGATAAGGTGGGTGTGTCCTGTTGATAATGTAGCGATTATCATCTCACCTGCACAGTCACCGTCATCACTTAAGAACAATGCATGGTAACAGAATGACATCAGAGGGTTATCAGAGCTACTGGGCAGTTTAGAAGTAGTGCTGCAATAATTATTTATTAATTACCGTGATATTGTGAAACCTAATCTATTATTATTATTGGTTTTGATTAATAGAATTACTAGGATAATTCCAAATTACTAACAAAATTACCATTTTCAAGCTTTTTTTATTTTTTATTTTTTATGTATTTGTTTTTGTGAGACGTGTATGTCTGGTGGTATTTTTTTCAGCACTAATTTTTGTATTCCACCTAGAACAGTTTACAGCATTACCATTCAAAAGTTCGGGGTCAGTACGATTTATTTTTTGTTTTTATGTTTTTGAAAGAAGACTCTTATGCTCCCCAAGGCTGCATTTATTTGATCAAAACTACAGTAAAAACAGTAATATTGTTAAAAATTATTGCAATTTAAAATAATTGTTTTCTATTGGAATATATTTTTAAATGTAATTTATTCCTGTGATGCAAAGCTGAATTTTCAGCATCATTACTCCAGTCTTCATTGTCACATGATCTTTCAGAAATCATTCTTATATGCTGATTTGCTGCTTAAGAAAGAAACATTTATTATCAACGTTGAAAACATTGTGCTACTTAATATTTTTTATGAAAACCGTGAACACATTTTTTTTCTGGATTTTTTTAATGAATAGAAAGCTCAAAAGAACAGAATTTATTTGAAATAGAAATTTTGCGCACAATTTTTTTTACTGTACGTTTTAATCAATTTAATGCATCCTTGCTGAATAAAAGTATTTATTTCTTTAAAAAAAAAAAAACGTATTTAACCCAAACTTTGAACAGTAAGTAGTGTGAAATGTGGATCAGACCAGGTAAACTCACCAGTTGTTCTTAATGATTGTCCTGTAGACTAATTCAAATACCTGTGATCCACCATTTGCTTTGCAAAACACAAAGCAAAACTTTGACACAAAGGGAGCAGATCTAAATGGAATGCTGTAATCAATACGTTTCATTACCTAACAGAAGATACATTTTCATGTTAATTTCTTTCCTTTTATTTGCAGATTTCTGTCTTCTCTAGTTTCTGGAACTACAGACCATTTTAAGCTATTTCTGACCAAAACTCTACAGTGAATGATAATAAAAATGATCAAATTAATTATGCACTAGGAACAAAAAAAAATACCATGAACAATTTCCGTGAAATAATCTGTTGTGACTTTACTATATGACCGTGTATTCATTTTGTGTGCTTGTTCAGCATATGTTCTGCAGAAGAGGTAGAGTGCGCTGTGTATGTAGTATATGGACTGAATTTGTTCATTTGAAACGACAGGCTCTTCAGATGAAGGTATTCAGTGACACATTTTTTGTTTATGCAGTATATGTCATTGTCAGTGTTGACTGTTTTTCAGTAATCTAGCCTATATTGAAGTTAACCTCATCTAATATGTGTTTAGGCTTTAGGAAGGAAATGCTACTAAATACACAATGCTTACGTTCTTTTTTTTTTGTCACAAAAGCTGTGAAGTACTCCAGTTGATTTGTTGAGCGACCTCGTCAGACTCATTTTACCAGTGTTTTTGCCTTTTAGTCCAGGGGGTTGTAACATTTAACACTTGAACATTATCTGATGCCAGGGACTATCATCAGTGCAGAAAAGTGAAAGCATTGAGACCATTAGCATATGCTTATGAATGTGCATTAATGACCAATAGTGTATTTGCCATTGTGACTCAACTGTGGTATGACTATATTAACATTAAATGACAGATAACAGTGAACATGTCAGGGCTTCATATTCCATAATTCCATTAAAATGACACGCATTCCTGTGGATGGCTGCCTATGGAGCCGAGTTCAGCGTTTCTAATAAGCATCATTCCATTATGAAAAGCAACATTATGTTGAGCGATAGTCCAGATGCCATTCAGGGTTTGAGATCATTACAGAAAGTTCATTAACTTTGTCAGCTTTGTTTTATTTATTGCTACATTTTTTTATTTATTTCATGTTAAATGCACTTGATTTGCGTCCTTATTGATTTCATGCATGTTAATTTGAATATTGATTCATGTTTAAGTAAAACCTAAGCTATTTTCATGTTTATTTCACACTTAATATGGAATATTTTGTGCAATAAATGTACTATGAACATTATGAACCTTACTTTGCTCTTGTCCCATTTCTCAAAAATCTTTACACTGAATAAATGATCCAATGCCATTGTCTAAATAAAGTACCATGTTTGATATTTAGGCAAAGGTACATTTTATTTGCTATATGCTGTTCATTTGAAGGTATGTATCTATTTTTTTTGTTTGTTTACAAAGTCTAAAATTTATACAAACAATGTGGTACATTAAAAAAGTTAAACAAATATTGATACTCCTTTTTCTAAGGTACAGTTTTCACAAGTAAAGCATCGCTTATCTGTTTGCATTTTCTAAAATCTGAGAAGTCTCATCAGTCAAGTTATTTAAGCTTCTTTTTTCTCTTTTTTTATCTTCTGTAGTGTGTGTAGGTTCTGTATTTGTTTTATATATATATATATATTTATTATATATATTTCAGATTTAAAAGTCAAGCATTTGAAAGAACTCTACTAAAAACACTTAAATCTTGGACAAGGCTAATTCAGTGAAAAGGTGTAGGCTAAGTGGATCCAGTCTTAACAGTCAGGTACAAGATTAACAGATTAAACGTACTGTTCAATGGACAAGTAAAAACAAGTTAATTTCAACAGGCCATTTGTCAAGGGCCTGCATTGGTTCCATCCAGGAAAGTTGCTTCAATAAAGTGTGTAACCAGAAAGTAACCAATGTCTTCAAAACTGGTGAGCATGCTTGTATATAAAAATCTGTGTTCTCTCTGATGAAGTGGATCTGGTATCTATAATGGAATGCAACTTCAATCATGTGATTTCCTGGGTAAATATTAACTGCATTTTTACACAGTAGGGGAAGGTTTTTGCTTTTATCATCCCTATAAGGAAGTATCTACCTAAAATATTTTTCTCCTACCTCCATTATTTTACTTGTTCACATATAAATGGTGATTAGGTGGCAAAACTGATAGTAAAAAAATGGATGTAATGGTGCCTGTTGTTTCCGGAAGATCACGGCTCCATTCCCATATTGTCGATGCCCACCTTCTGTCTTCTTGGCTGTAACGTCGAAACAGTTGGTCACCGCAAATGTCATGACAGTTGTATTGTTTCATGAATCTATAGATAGGTTATCTGTGAGATTACACCAGTAGCATTCTGACCTTCTCATCACAGCAGCAGCAGCAACAGCAGCGGATGAGAACCAAGATAACCAGCAACAGGACCATGCCTATGGACATTTAACATAGTCTTAATGATTCCTACTTATGTTCATTTCTTATTTTTGCGTAATTCTACTTGCCTATAAAGATGAAGAAAACTGCGAAAGAGGCAATGTCCCAGTCGGACTGAAACATCTTCTTTGATTGTAGTCTTGAGACCACATCATTGAACTGGTTCTCAAAATCCTGTTGTATGTTCTTATCCATGACTTCAGTAAGAAGATTCCTAAATGCAGGGAATTATATTAATTACACGCTGCTAACAAATATCTCAAAATACAAACTGAGAAAAAAGCCTGATGCCCATAAACGAATCCAACCTGTTCCAAATGTACTCAAATGACATTCTGAATAAACGGGAAGTTTTGTCTTTACTAGTTTTCGACCAGAAGAACTTGTAAAAGAGATAAACTTGTAATAATAAACCACAACGAGAATCTTAAGGTATAATATATATTTTAAACTTCAGGAAAATATATTTTGAATTAAGAAACTAGAAACGATAGGGCAACTCATACGTTTATCCGGTTAAAAAATGACAGATTATGAGCTCAAATTCATGCGTTTAACACTTAGGCTATATCAATACTTAAATATTTTATCGTTTCTTTTTATAGCTATTAATCTTACAATCGTTAAAGTTGGGAAAATCAGATTACTCGATCCATCCTTATGTAGACTAATCGTATATAACACACATTTATTTTTGCAAAACATTTTATTATTTTGCCTAATTTGTCATAAATTGTCCCAATGTATCTTTCAGAGGAATTATCGATCTCTCACCTGTTGTTTTCGTCTGTCGTATTTCCGGGTTACTGTGTTACACCTGTCGCTGTGGCGCTAACAGGTGTGGCGTAATATTCAGTTCCTGTGAAAAACTGTTCCAGTGGGTGGAGTTACATGAATATTCATTAGTTCTCATATTGTGGGCGTGTCCTTGAGACAACGCGCAAACGAATGGAACTGAAAATATTAGTGCACGCTCTTCAAATCGCAACTTGTTTAATGGATTATTTCGAAAAGGTAACGAAGTTTCAATGTGAAGAATTAACTGCAACAGTGTCAAAACAATGCATAAATTTGTATAATATGATAAATCGTCTGAGCTGTTCTGCCTGAATGATTACAGGCACACAGCAGAGCAAACAAGAAGCGAATAACCTGTGCTTAACCATTAACCAGGCTAATATAGTTTTTACTCTTTGATGTGCTAAGCTTTTTATTTCATTTGTGAGACTAATTTTTGTTTGAATAGTTTGATTAGTAACCTACCTAGTTGTCATTGGTGACTAGTACTGCAGTGTGCTTACAACAGTGCTTGAAATAAACCTCTACAAATGGATCTGTGGCCTAATAAAATGTATGTAAGTTAGTCTGTTGGAGTATCCTGTGTAATTCTTATTTTTTTTTTATTTTGTATATAGCCAGTGTTTCTGTTACCTATATAAGCTACATACCTACAGAGATTTTTTTTTTTTGTAATTAAAATGCTAATCATTATAACAAACATTGCAGTTTGTAATTGATTAAATAATACAGTGCATAAAACCTTTAAAGCACTGTTATGATGGCACGGTCTTCTTGGACATAGGTCAGCAGCTACTCCAAGAATATTATTTTATTTTTATTTTAAGAAATCATACGTCATCATCACCAATGTCATAATATGGCTTTGTTTTGCTTTTGTGATGTTTCCACATATATTGATCATCGTGTAAAGTCACTGGTTCAGATTGGATGTGAGAGTCACTGGTAGCCGATCACTGTGTGAACTGGACATACATGGAGGCTGTTTTAATAATTATCTCAGACTCCAGACACTCACTTAATTTTGCATTGCTTTATTCCATATACACATATTGTTTTGAAAGTTTTCTCGTCTTTTCAATTTGAGTTATATTTATAAAGCAATTACTTCCGTACTTTTAGTAACATTTAATGATTGTAACTAATTATATTCTATATAATCTACAATAGAATTTGTAGGTTTTTAATTTGCTATAAAGAGATAACATTTGATTTGTTAACCTGCATGTCATGTTACTATTAACCGACATCAGAGAACTGTGAACATGAAAGTGTGTTCTTAAAGTACTGAAATATATACTAACTTTAATTATTCTCAGAAGATATTAATCTTAGGAGGAGTTGGGAGGACAGAGTTTGGCTGACAACAATGTTTGGGAATCCCTGTCCAACAGTGTTGAAGATCAGAAATGGTTTCATTGTGTGTGTGTATGTATATACATATATATATATATATATATATATATAATTTTTTTATGATATATATTATTTATCTTATTTTATTATTTAATATAAAATATACATAAAACGATTACGGGAAGTCATTACTTTAAAAGCCCGTGTTCAATGAAACATCGTTTTAGGACAACTTTGATGAAAGGTTTTGATCCACTTCAAATGTTGACTAGTGTATACTTGAAATATATTTTCAAGTATGTATATACTTGAAAAATTAGAAAAACACTTTTGAATAAGATTTTCAGATGTTAAGCATGATTAACACAACACTGTGGATCTTGACATTTTGGATGCTTTCACACACCATTCTTAAACATATGACATGAAAGTAGGTTGTTTTTCAGTGCAACAGATGGTCAAAGAACAGACACATTTTAAAGGGACAGTTCGTTCAAAAATAAAAATTCACTCACTCTCCTGTTGTTTCAAGGTTGTATGACTCATTCTTCTGTAGAAGACAGTTTGAGAAATAATGACAGAGTTGTCATTTTTGGGTGCACTTATACCTTTAATCTATTAGTGCTTGGAGATTGGTGATTCCCAAACAGGTGAATGTGGAAAGATTTTGATGTTTTTTTAATAAATAAAAAAAGCTTAAAAAATATTAATAATAAAAAAGAAATATGTGACATATTTGCACATTAAATGCACATTTACTTGTAAGACATTAATAATTCTACATGATATCCAGTATAATATGAAGAAGAAAAAAAGAACAGGATACTCACACCAGTTTTGCTTATATACATTTTATTAGGCCACAGATCCATTTGTAGAGGTTTATTTCAAGCACTGTTGTAAGCACACTGCAGTACTAGTCACCAATGACAACTAGGTAGGTTACTAATCAAACTATTCAATCAAAATTTAGTCTCACAAATGAAATAAAAAGCTTAGCACATCAAAGAGTAAAAACAATATTAGCCTGGTTAATGGTTAAGCACAGGTTATTCGCTTCTTGTTTGCTCTGCTGTGTGCCTGTCATTCAGGCAGAACAGCTCAGACGATTTATCATATTACACAAAATATGCATTGTTTTGACACTGTTGCAGTTAATTCTTCACAATGAAACTTCGTTACCTTTTCGAAATAGTGCACGCTTTTCAACTCGCTTTAATGGATTAATATTTTCGGTGCCATTCGTTTGCGCGTTGTCTCAAGGACACGCCCACAATATGAGAACTAATGAATATTCATGTAACTCCACCCACTGGAACAGTTTTTCACAGGAACTGAATATTACACAACACCTGCACGTCTTGAAGGCAGTTCAAGGCAGATGTTTTTTCGGTGGGATGGTTTTGCGGAAGTGGGATAATTGCACAAAAACTACACGAATCTATAAAGTCAGTGGCCTTTAATGTGGTGCTGACAAAATATGAACTACAGAGGGATACACCATACCCTACTCAATAATAAAACAGCTAATGCAGTCTGTATTCCATTCAATAAATCAACATTTCTTTTGATTTGCGATGTATTCAGTGTTTTTATTCAGATTCATGTAGCATTAGGATGGTAAACACATAAACAGAATTTAAAAATGTCAACAACAACAATAATATTACTAATAATATTAAAAGGATCGTTGAGGGTCAATAATCGCTATATATACTAAGATAATAGAAAGAAAAGAATAAGAAAGAAAGAAAAAGAAAATGAAAGAAGAAATATTGTGATGGAGGGACTAGTACCAAACATCCACTAAAGGGGTCGCTGTCTCACTTTACTCAATATAAGAGAAATGACCTCTGACCCTTTGTTTACGTGGAAGGAGAGCTGTTCGTGCTTCCGTGTTTTATTTCCTGGAGTTACCTGCTCAGTTTTAAAGAGATGGCTACGGTACCGGCCCAGTCTCTCCGGGTCTCAGAAATTAAAGACCCCGCCGTTTTATTTGAACGCTACAGTACGGATGAGATCCGCGCTGTCGAGAGGAAAGTGCGCGGAGAGATAGAACAGAAGAAGGAGGAACTTCGACAGATGGTCGGTGAACGTTACCGGGATTTGATCGACGCTGCTGACACGATCGGCGAGATGAGACAGTGCTCGGAGAGTGTCGTTCAGTCCATCCAGGACATGTTTCGGTACTGCAACAAACTGAAACAGTCCAAACACGCCTCTCAGTCCAGCGGCAAAGCAGAGGTAAAGCTCTTGTGCTGCTCTCGTTCTGGAGTACTGGGACAAAACAGCCTGCAGCAATTAAAATAATAAAGTTTATGTATTTTTTATTCTTACTTAATTTACTCCGTTTGGTCAGATATTCTCGCCTGCATGAGTGCAACTTGCTTCTTTAATGTTCTCGTCACTCAATATGGGTCCACACCGCCAGATACAAACACAACATGTCAAATGTTTGTTATAAACAAATATAGCTTTCACTTCTTTGAAATAATGTCTCAAGACTACAGGATTCAAACTATTCGCTATCCGCATCTCCATCTATTAAATTGCCACCATTGTCAGAAATAAAATCACAATGTTGACAAGATATGACATGATCCCTCAGAAATCCTTATAATATGTTAATTTGCTGCTCAAGACATTTCTTATTATGCGCAAAGCTGAAAACAGTTGTGCTGCTTAATATTTTTTTCAGGATTCTTTGATGAATACGTTTTTTAAAAAACAATCTATTTGAAATAGAAATCTTTTACAAGATTTGTAATTTTTCATATTAATTTCTTTAAAAAAAATCTTACTGACCTCAAACTTTAGAAAGATATGTATATATATATTATATATATAGAGAGAGAGAGAGAGAGAGAGAGAGAGAGAACTTATCAGGTTATGTGTAAATACTGTAAATCCATGCCTCAATTCTTTATTGGTGTCCAGTTTCTATCAATATACAACAAATCCCTAAAGTCATAACTCAATTTAGATGTTCATGAGATGTGTTGGCAATGTGTTTTTGTTCCTGGCAGGGTCAGAAACAGTCACAGGAGAAATTCTACACAATGGCATCACAGATAAAGCTCCTTCTGGAAATCCCTGAGCGTGTGTGGAGCGCGATGGAGTCCTCGCAGTACCTGCAGGCCACGCAGCTCTACCTGCTGTGCTGTCACCTTCACAGCCAGCTACACTTGGAGGGCAGAGGGCATCAATACAGCCCCGTCCTCTCTCACTTCCCCATCCTGGTGCGCCAGGTAGCAGCTGCTGGTCATTTCAGGTGCGTTATTGAATCACATCGCTGTATAAGGGATAGTGCACCCAAAAACGAAAAAAAAATTTCTCACCCTCATGTTGTTCCAAACCCATAAGACACACATTAATAGTCATATGAGATTGTTAATAAGATGCATGCTATTTTTAATATATTCATAAGATTCGTTTTACAGTGCCTTTATAACCTTTTTGCATCTTTTATGTTTTAATTACCTGGACTTTCAGTCGGGGAACAGAAACCTCTTAGGTTTCATTAAAGTTACTTTAATTAGTTTTTGGAAGATTAACCAAAGTCTTACAGGTTTGGAATGACATGAGGATGAGTAAATGATGACAGAATTCTCATTTTTGTGTGTACTATCCCTTTAAACGCATTTTAAATGCACCATTTGGTTTAGTTTCTTTCTCTTACTAAAAGCTGGTTGTCTTTATCTGTAGGTCTACCATCTTATTGGAGAGTAAGTCTGTGCTGCGCGGCAGGGCGGTGTCAGATCAAGCGATCGCTGAAGCATTGGTCTCCACCATTCTGCTGGAAGACAGCTCCCCTCGCCAGGCACTTGCTGATTTCCTGCTGGCAAGGAAAGCATCCATTCAGCAACTGCTCAATCAGCCCCAGCATGGTGAATAACCTTAATAATATTAATAACCTTTTAGCTTATGAATACTTAAAACTTGTTCTCTTATTTGTTCTCAGTTTATTAGAATCAAAGGTTACATTTGCATGCGGTTGTTCTTCATTCAGATGTGATGCTGTCCCTCTCTTAGGTGCTGGTGTTAAAGCACAGGTTTGTTCTTTGGTGGAGCTGCTGGTCACCACTCTGTACCAGGCATACGCTGTGTTTTACGTGCCTCCAGAGGGCCAAGTGTCCGATACCAGTTTGGGATGTGGCCTGCTTTTCACCACCTTGGAGAATGTGACCTCCAACACATCCTCTGGTGAGTTATCGATTTTCCGTTTGCATTGTGATGCTCAAACATTGGTGTAAGGGTTCACCAGGGTCGGAAATTGAAGCTTGAAAAACAAAAATGCCCCCTAAATTCAAGATACACACATTTCTGGCCAGTGCAATAAATGGCCAGTCAGAGGTGTTTAGATGAGTCACCGCTGAAAACAGCAGTTTTGTTCAGTGCTCACGCTCTGCACTCTTACAAATGCATAACAACAAATCACAGTTCTTCGCTTGTTTTGTCTGTATAGCCAGAATATGATGTGCAATTTCCCTAAATGCAAAAATGTTGTTTATGTATTCTGTTAATCAACATTTACAATCTTTATTAAAATATCAAGACCAATAATCAACATAATTGTCATAATATTGCAGCCCTATTCTGTGATTTAGTTTTTTATATTATATTTATGTACTTCATGTAGGCTATTTAAATTATGCAATGTGTAAATAAACATAAATGCCAAGTCATATGCAGCTTCTGTTCCACCTTTGCAGTATATAGATAGCTTTTGTTGATGTTGACACTATTTTTGTTGGTAACAGTAATTGTATTCTGCTTGATTGGAGTATTCTGCTTGATTGCCCTTCCAAAGGTAAAAAAACAATGCCACAGGAAATAAATTCCAGGCGGCAAATATTGCCAATTAATGGAAAAGTTCATTCATTTTGTGTGCAAACCAACCTGACACCTTGTTCTTTTACGTCCTGTGTCTAACTAACTTGCCTAAAAGAAACTTTGCGATTTTCTGTGAAATCCAGGGAAAGAGAAGAAAGTTCTGGAGATGAGCACAGGAAGCTGGTTTAAATACCTTCCCCCTTCAGTATTGAATTTCCAGCCTGTCCTTCGGACACTAGCGCAACCTATACAGAGGGAGCAGCTCAGAGACACGCTGCAGCAGTGGATTGATACGTATGTCCCTCCCACAAATGTTAATTCATATTTCTCAGTATTTGTTTTAAATGCTCATTTGTCTTTTATTAGCTGTAAGGAGGATATCCGCAGTGGAGTCAGCAGCCTTCTGGTCTATGTGAAGAGTCTGAAGGGTCTGGCTGCAATTCGGGATGCTGTGTGGGAACTGCTCAGCACCGAGTCCATCAGTCAGCACTGGAGTACTGTGTGTCAGTCCCTCCTTGAGCGACCTCTGGCCTTGTGGGATGACCTTTTGCAGCAACTCTTTCTGCAGCGACTTCAGGTACTCGTAACCGGTTTAACCAGTTTAACTAGTCTGATAAGTGTGTTAGCACTGTTTACAACTGCTAATAACATACACTTGTGATCCCATCACAAGTATTCAGGCAAGACTGATTGCTATTCACACCTGGATGTAATATGTGGTTTAAACACATCTCTTGTGACCACCTGACTATATACATAATTCACCATGTCAGGGTGGTACTGCATGTTAATGAATCACAAAATGTATATATTAAACCAAAAAAAAGTTGGGACACTGTTGTTCTGATTATTAGAATATTATTTTGATAATCCATAAATGTGTCATTTTGGGCATTTTTTTAGGTAATTGAATGAAAATACTTGTTTACCCTTGATCTCTCTAGGTGATCACACAGGAGGGCACAGAAGGGATCTCCAGCAGCTCTAGACAGCTCTTATCTTCAGCTCTGCGGGATCTGCAGGGTCAAGCCACAGCTGGGAGCTTCAGCCGCGGGGCGCAATACGAGAGTGACGTTGCAGCTTTCCTGTGGTCCGAGTCTCAAGGTGACCTGCTCAGCGACACAGCCTGGGTGAGTGTAGCCCAGCGCAGCCCGCAGCAGAAGAGCGGCCTGTCAATGAAGACACAGGCCCTCACCCCCTGCGTTCAGACCTTCTGCTTCTCCCTGGACTCCAAGCTCAAAGCCAAATTAGATGATCTACAGCACTACTTGCCCTCTGAAAAAAATGGCAAGGAGCTTTCAGAGATGGTCCCAGTCACGACTAACTCCCCTATTAACTGCTATATGGATGCTGGAGCTGTGGAGGACATTCTTAGAGAGCATTGCCTGGCATGTGTCAGGGACATCCTTTCTAGTGTGCGCGCCGAGTTTGCTAATGCCCAGACTAAGACTACCAGCCCCAGCCAGTTAAGCTCAGTGCTCTTTATGGCCAGACTATGCCAGTCAATGGGGGAACTGTGTCCTAGTCTGAAACAGTGCATTCTGGGGAAGCAGGGGGGCTTGGATCCTGTGAGCAGAGGTACTCCACGACAGGGCAAGAAGTTAGGCAAAGGCAACACAGCCAAGGCAGCGGATGTCAGCCCAGCACAGGCTAAGTGGAGCTGTCTGAACGAGGAACTTCTGTCCTGCAGCATGGAGGCCTATGGTATCTGGAGCTCAGCACTCACCAGGGTAAGATGATGAGCACACTCTTTGTTTAAGAGCTGGAGGTGTTAACAATACATTCTGAGAACAGAAAATCAATAGAGTTCATTCACCAGAGTGGATGCTTTTGTGCAGAGAACATATGTTGGGGAAGCTTTTTAACGCTTATATTCTTCAATAAAATTAAAATAAATAGAAATGCATTTCAGGCACTTGTGGGCAGCTTTGCTACGACTCTTCATGCTGGAACCGCTGGATCCATTCTGAGTACTGCGACAAATTGGGAAGAGCTTGAAATACAGGAAGAGACAGAGTCAGGAAACAGTATAATGTCCAAAATACGTCTCCCTGTGCAGGTAACAGCTACATTTATCCTTTTATTATTATTGAAGTTAATATATTATATATTATTAATATATTAAATGCATTAATGAGACCTAATGTGGGATACTCAATTTATTATACCTTTTAGCATATTGTGTTTCCAAAATTTTTCAAACCCTCGAATATGATGATACACTTTTAAGGGACCGCCTTCTTTAAAAAAATAAAGTCAGTTATGTCTTTTCATTTATAATGATCAGTTTACAGAAGATAAACAAATGTGCAACAGCACCTTTCAGAAGTTTGGGGGGGGTCAGTAAGATTTTTTTAATGTTTTTGAAACATTGCTCACCAAGGCTGTATTTATTTAATCAAAAATACAATAAAAACAGTAATACAGTGAAATATTACTACTATTTAAATAACTGTTTTATATTTTATTTTAATATATGTAAAATCTTAATTTTGTTTTGCGGGCTCCCTAGCACCCCCTTGTGGCCACCTGTTTTGAAACAAAATAATTCAAAATGTTTTATTGAACTGAAAGGATGTTGCTATATAAATTATAAAATAATCATTTAATTTCTTTCTCTCTCTCTCTCTACAGCCATCATGGTATGTTAATTCGTTACTCTTCCATCTGTGCCTTGAGGTCAATAGGGTCGGAGGTCATGCGTTACCAAAGGTCACTCTCTTCGACCTCTTGCGGGGTTGTCTAGACCAGGTGGTGAGTGAGTATGAAAAACTCACTCAGGACACACAGGGCAAGGTGAGACGATCAAATGTCTCTTTTATCCTTCCATTCCTGCTTTTTAGTCACTTTAATAATGGAATGATTCCATAAAACCAATTTTCTTTTGTCTCCTGTCCTTGCTTCCTCGCTCTATCTAGGATGCAAACCTCCCCATGACCCAGAACAGAGCTTTGCAGCTGCTGTTTGACCTTCGCTATCTCAGTGCCTCTCTAGGGTCCCGCCTTGAAGAGGGCAGGAGTTCCCGCTCTCAGCAAGACCCAAGGTAACCTGTTCATAAGCTAGGGATGGGCACAAGTTCTCAGTAGGAAGTCATGAAAGCACAATCATAGTGTGACTTGACCTTCCAACTTCAAAACAAAGCACAACCGATTACACCAAGAATAGCTCTTGCCTAAGCAGCAGACCTCTTACACTTTTCCTTTATTCTTGCTGTTTGTTTAAGGATCCAGCAGGTCTGCGACTCCCTGGAAAGTCACATTGATCCATTTGACCTGGATGTTTTCACTCCACATCTGAACAGTAACCTGAACCGGCTCTCACAAAGGACCTCTGTAAGCATAGCCAAGTTTTCTCCTACTAACCCTGTTTTAAACATCCTGCAGTTTAATTGGCTCATTCAATTTGCCTATTCTCATGTGATTTAGATTGGCATGATGATTGTGGCCTTTAATAGTGTTTTGTCCTGTGTGCAAAACTGTGCAACCTAATGTTGATTGGGTCTCGTGTTGTTTCTAGGTGCTTTTAGGATTGTTGACTGGCACAGAGAAGCAGTTTACCTCTAGGACCAACAATCTCAACTCTCAGGAACCATACAACATCCTTCCTTTAGCAAGCAGCCAGATCCGGTGACTATAACACTCTTATCTTACCCTTCACACTGTTTAACTCATTGTTATATATTTATGGCTAGTTTATTGCTGTCGTGCTGTGTGCTTCATTATTGCACAAGATAATAAAAATATATTTATTTAGGAACGTCATAAACTATTTTAATAGCACATTTTACTGACTATACTAGTTTTACATTAAATTTAAAATGTAAAATAAAATTATACTAATATATCTTTTTAAAACTATTTTTAAATGTTACATTTTCATTTATATTTAATGTATAATAATTTTCAGTAAATGTAATAATTTCATTCATTTATATTTTAATTCATTATATTTTTCATTATATTATGTTTGTTAGATATTTAATTTTATCTATAAATGTATATTATAAATATATAATAAATTATAATAATATTTTCCCCCTTTAAGGTTTGGTTTGCTGCCACTGAGTATGACAAACTCTCGGAAGACTAATTCAGCCACACATGGAGCAGATATCACTAGACCACTGGTAGGTTGCTTAAGCATTTGGTGTGTAGTGCTAAAATACCTCTGCTGGTATGTTTAAAAAAATAAACCATTGAGTGATAATATTTTTAGAAAAAGAGTTCAGTTGGTGTTTTACGTTATCATGGCTTTGCAAATGAGTCCCTTTCTATCAATGCTCCCAGTTTTACGTGGCCTAGCAGAAGAGCTATTGGATCTCAAGGCGATAGGTGATGTTATATTGTGTGCTGCCATTTCATTTTTTGCAGTGAGCTTGCAATGCATTGTTTTGAATTTCCTGAACTTTAATCACTCTGGTCACATCAGCTGGATATGCTTTGTGAATGTAACACTTGGCAAAGCAGCACTCAAATGCAACTAATACATTATGAATATTGTGCAGTATGAGGATCGAGCAGTTTTAGCATCATCAATCACAAGAGTTTATCTTGAGCTTAATACTTCTGTATTATAAGCAAATAAGCGCCATGTAGTTACAGATTTCTCCACTGGCCTTAAAACTGCTAAAACCTTTGCTTGTGGTGACACTTTTTGCCTCTTACTGTGTGGAAAAACTATTTAAAGCTCCGTGTCCCAACATTATGAAATGAAAATCAATTTTTAAGGAAATTTACATGATTTTTTTCTATTTTAGGTGGCTCCCTCCTCTGCTTCTGCTCCACAGGATAGTTTCCGCCCAGGAAATCTCTTCAGGCAGTTAGCCAATCAAGAAGAGGAATCCGCAGCCCCTTCTCTCTTTAAATTAGGCTGGCTTTCTGGCATGGCCAAATAAACTTTTATTATAAAGTTGGTATTTTTTTTAACCGCATACAACACTATGTAAAATAATATTTAAAATACATTTTGAAATGTTAAACTGTGTCCTGTATTGCCTATTCTCACAAAATCACGATATAAAGAGAAATTGCAATGCAAAGCATATTAATAAAAGGGAAAGATTAAATGAAAATTACACCTTTGTATTTATCAAGCACATTAGCTATTATTTTGTGGCTTTTAATTATTTTATTCGGATTAAAATTATTTAGTATTTTCTATTATTATTTTTTTTTATTAGAAGGTACATTTTGGTGTAAATGTATATTTTAGCATGACATCCTGATTAGTTACCCTAATTAAAAGGTTGATTGCATATTTCATTTACATTTTTCGCAAGTGAGAACTAATTTAAAAGGTTTTTTTTTGTTTACTATTTAAGTAAAGGTATTTGAATAAAAGGGCTTTTTGACTGTAGATTTGTAATTTAAATTAAGAAAAGATTAGCTACATCTTCAAAGAAGCTTCTCCCACACTGCAGGCATTATTACAACCATCATATAACACTGAACCAATGAACATGCTGTCTTTATTGTTCTACACTTAATTAAAGAAACACAGGTATTCACCATGACTATTGCACACATACAAAACATCTTCACACTATAATGAGAAACTGCTATACAGGTAAACAGAGATTGAAGGTAATTCAATCTTTGTGTTGGATGAACAGAATCACTGCATGGAAACAAGTGTGATCTGAAAATGCAGTATTTAGCAAACGACAAAAATATATCATTTGGATGTAGCAATACAAATTATAGGAACTATCTGTTTGGCAGTCATATGTACATAGTTTAACTGTTGTTTTTATATATTTGGTATCAATTCTGTGTACAGCAAATTTCATGGAAGAATTAAACTTAGAGTCTCTAAGTTTAGCTCTATTATCTGAAACTTTGTTTTGGATCTGTACATGTAGAGCACCCAAGAGTCACTAAGCCTTGTACGGGTCTCTTTTTATTAGTCAGATTGTTAGGTAAAGCATTTTCAGCATGCATCTCTGTCTCCAACTTTCTATTTGCGATCTAGTTTGCTGGCCATCAGTTTTTTAATGTCTACGGGTCCAGCTGCGGCTGCTGCCTTTGCTTTCTCTTCCTGCTCCTTCTGCCAGGTGATGATGGGGTCGATGCTCGGCCTGCGGTTCCTCATGTTTTGCTGCAGCTGGGCCTCACTGAGGGAAACAAGCCTTTTTATAGCAAAATACTGTTGGTTTGGTGACACGTGTTTTATATTTCTGAAATTACTTGTGTAGAAATTGCAATAAAGGCTCAGTAGCAATATCCACAAAATGTACAAGTACACTGACAAAAATTTGGTGCATAAACAATTTTCATTCAAAAACTGGTAGTAAATTTCACAAACAATTACAAAAAAATGGTAAGTAACACGCTGCATTAAACAAGAACTGCTGAAGCAGAAAAACTGAAATAGTCTTTTCTTGTAAAGCATACTCGGAATATACACACTCCAATCTTAGTTTTATTTACAACTTGGGAAAAAAAAATTTTTTTACAGCGTACAAATGCATATAGAATAAAACTGACTTACGAGAAATTGTGTGGAGCTGGTGAAATGGCCTTTTTCTGTATTTCCTTGTAAACTGGTGATTTCAGGTAGCGATAAAAGGTATCCTAAAGAAGAAATATAGAGTTCAGAAACTGTAAATGTCCGGTGTGCATCATTATTAACCAAAAAAAATTGTTTTCATTCATGGAAAAGTTCAAATTACTAAGCATACAGATTGCAGTTGATCAGACACAACAACAGAGCCAAGGATATGATCATACCTTTTTCATCAGCATGAAGATGTGGGTCTGGGCAGCGTCTAGTACATATCGGTGAGGATGTTCCAGTCCCTTTACTGTAAGACCCATTGTCCTGCCATCAATGTTGATCCAGCGTGGTGCTCCTGGGGCCAAAAACGTTCTACAAAAGAAAGAAAAAAAAAGCTGAGAGGCTTTGAGAAATGGAGGCATGACATGTAAAATACATGTCAAACATTACTTACTTGAAAATTTGTTCTGCTTTCTCTGACATAGAAGCTGCCGTGCCCCATTTCAACTCCTCAGCGGCTTCCCAGAAAGCTAGATTCTCGCCTGCAGTGAAAATGAAGAAAAAGAGAGAAAAACATCTTCAATTACTTTTAGGAACAGTATGTCTGAAAATGGAAATTCTGTTATTTTCTCACCCTCATTTTGTTCCATAACCATATGACTTATAATCAAGGTAAACAAATCAATGTCAATCTCCAGTCATTGTTGTTGTAGTTAACTAAAACTAGTCATTTTTGTTCATTGACATAAAGCTGAAATGAAAAGATATAATTATTGCTTAATCTTTAAAAACTTATATAAATGATAATAAAATAACACTGGCTCCAATATAGTATCAAAAGCACCATAAAAGTATACCGTACCTATAAGAGTAGTACTCAAAGGAATCTGAACTTTAAAATTAATCAGCTGATCCAGTTCAGAAAAGTGGTGTAAATCATTCTAAATTGGAATGATCCAGTAAAAAGACTAACACGAAAAAGATGCGTTTTCCTTTTGTGTACCATAGAAGAAAGAAAGCCATCAGGGTAAGTAAATGATGACAGATTTCAGTTTTTTTGTGTGTGTGTGAGCAGTAGTTTTCACTTTATACTAAAAAAATTGTCAAAGCTTTAATGAAATATTCACAAACCACTGAATTCTTTCTTTAGGAAAATCTTGAAGTCTGCACGGCCCCGTGGATCATTGAGCAGCTCATAGAAGCTAAAGGACCAGCGCTCCACTCTCATCTTTGTGGGAATTTCAACACTGTGGAAAAAACACCAAAAGTGATTACAAATCTAGTTAATATTAACTAACTAATATAAATTTAGAGAGCTCTCAGGAAATCTTACTCTGGCGCATTCAACTCCCAGTAAGAGTCGTCATCAGTGTGCCAGGGGTTGCTGGGGAGGCAGGGAACGAGGAATGGGTCGTGGTTCTTAAATGTTGTTATATACTTGGCCAGGCTGAATGCAAAGAAATAGAGATTTAGAATAAAACCCCATGAAGCACTTGTACACTGAAAAAATTATTTTTACAAGATTATTGGAGTATGTTTTACAAGAAAATTTAGTTTTTCTATTTCAAAATGTCACATCTAATTCAATGTGTTGCTTGCCGCGTTACCTGTGATTGTTTGTGAAATTTACTAGCAATTTCTAAGAGAAAATTGTTTCTACACTATTTTTTTCAGTGTAGGTGGAATCTACAATCGTTAACTCCAACTGTACAGTTTTAGTAGGCTAATTCTGACTTACGCTCCAAGAGATACTGAAGACTTGACCCTTGACCTCATGACGGCCTGAGAATCATAAATTAAGAATATAATTTTAGGTTTTCTGAAAGAGTGGTGGACAGTGCAGGTCCCTGCTGCACGTCACGCATACACTCGGGGAGCAGCAAACGTAAGAAAGTGAAGGCGGACCAATCACAGCGCAGCTCTATTCCTCCAATCTGCCACCAGCAGATACTGCACTGCCCAGACACACCGACAGGCGGCGACAGAGAGACCAACACTGTCTCTCACCACTGTTTCACATTGGGAACTGTACTTCATTTCATTTTATCTGCGCTGTTTTTCCATCACCAGAAATGACCGTTTCAGTTACAGCCTGATTAAAGGCCTGTAATAAAATCCTCTGCTGAGCAAGACTGGTCCACTAAATGTCATCTTTCAGAAACAGTAAGCAGATGCCTTGTACAGGTCCGTTCCAATTTTGGGATGTCAGCATGGCAGTCCCCATGAACATGTAACCTGCTCCAAGTAGAATAAAATAGCTAATTTTAGAAGACTGATACATCTAGTTATCATCTCATGTGATTGTAAATCATTTTATGATATTTCTCAAACGTGCTACTGTATCATATTTGATACCTACGTGAATCTCTAAGGTCTCTAACTTACGTTTACATTTAATCATTTAGCAGGCGCTTTTATCCAAAGTGACTTACAAATGAGGACAACAGAAGCAATCAAACCAACAAAAGAGCAACAATATGTAAGTCCTGGATAGTCTAACGAACTGGTTCTCAATTCCGGTCCTGGGGGCCCACTGCTCTGCACATTTTGTATGTCTTCCTTGAATCCTGGTTTAGATCATCAGCTCCTTATGGCGGGGGGGCGGGGGGTGGAGTCAAAAGTAAAAAATTTGATATGATATTATTCTATTTTTATATTAATTTAAACAATTATTATCAAACAATTATATTAATTTAGTAACATAAATATATCTTAGTGTAGGCTATATCTTTAGAGTTTTATAATTCATTATCTTCTTGTCGATCCACCAGTTCACATTTACAACTGCGTGTTTTCTGCGTAAAAATAAGGGTCGTTTTTGGCTTTGGTCTAAAGTAGCAGAAGGGCTTATTGAAAAATGCTAATTCATTCTCCGCCAGCAGGTGGCGCTTTTGCCGCTCATATTTAATCAATTAAATAGCCTTTTGAAGTGTAAGCTATATATCTCATTATACATGTAAATATATATTTACATGTATGTTTAGTTTTTTCACTGGAGCACCACCTGAGTCTTCTCCTCCCATTTCTATTAGTGATCATTGTTTCCTTCCCGCGGTACTCCCTAAGCACATATCAATAGCATCACTGGGCTGTAGGTTGCCAAGTTGAGGGGACAAATGGGTTGAAATTTGTATGCGTCGATCGTGTGAGAAAGATGCGTTTCATACAAGATCTGGCAACTGGACAACCTTGTAATTTGTTGTCGTGATTATTCATATAATGAGGTATGGCCCATACAAATACGGGAGTTTTACTGGAAGCGAATGTAGCCGTTTTTGGCTTTGGTCTAAAGAAAGAGCAGAAGGGCTTATTGAAAAATGCAAATTCATTCATTAATTCGACAGAATTGTAGACGTTTCCCCCGTAACCGCAGTAAGAGTAAACAAAGCTGCTCAGCACCTGACTTTGAAACTTCAGCGCTCATATTTAATCAATTAAATAGCCTTTTGAAGTGTAAGCTATATATCTCATTATACATGTAAATATATATTTACATGTATGTTTAGTTTTTTCACTGGAGCACCACCTGAGTCTTCTCCTCCCATTTCTATTAGTGATCATTGTTTCCTTCCCGCGGTACTCCCTAAGCACATATCAATAGCATCACTGGGCTGTAGGTTGCCAAGTTGAGGGGACAAATGGGTTGAAATTTGTATGCGTCGATCGTGTGAGAAAGATGCGTTTCATACAAGATCTAGCAACTGGACAACCTTGGAATTTGTTGTCGTGATTATTCATAAAATGAGGTTTGGCCTATACAAATTACGGGAGTTTTACCGGAAGCGAATATTGCAAACATATAAAATACGCCCAGTGGGATTTTTTGAATAGAAAGATTAAAAATACGGGAGAAATACGGGAAAATATTTAAACGGGATGATAGCGGGATAGAATGGTATAATACGGGAGAATCCCGGGAAAAACGGGAGGGTTGACAGGTATGGATCCATGAACTGAATCGAGGGCGCCAGTTAAAAGAGATAAACAAAATGTGCAGAGCAGTGGGTTCCCAGGACTGTAATTGAGAACCACTGGTCTAACGCAGCAGCACACATAGCAACATTTGTTTTATAATAAATAAAATGAATAAAAATAGATAGAATCAAAACAGAATAGAAAGAGTTAGTATTATGACGCTTTTCCACTGCGTGGTACGACTCGGCTCGGTAGCCGTACCGTGCCGTACCATGCAGTGGAAAAGCGCCATTAGAGGGTTAAGTTATTATAATTTTTTTGTAATAAATGAAATGAAAACAAGTAGATAGAATAAAAAAAGAATAGAGAACACTAGTGTTAGATGGTCAAGTGTTTTATAATAAATAAAAGAAAACAAGTAGACAGAATAGAAATAGAATAGAGAACACTAGAAGAGAACAACCTATATATCAGACTTTTGAGGAATGTTTATTTGTACATCTCACTCATCATTGTATTGCATTCATTAAAGGTACAATATGTCATTTTTGCCGCTGGAAGGCGCGTATTCAAAACAAACAGAAACAAAGGCGTAGTTTGATGACTCCGTGACTGAGTGTGGAATCATGGGAGTTGTGGTCTTCATCCCCACAGCCGATGCAATCCGACGGGACTCGAGCAGAAATCATGTTCATGGATGAGCTAATGATTTATTAACTTTGTAGTATGAAGCAGAGTGAGGCGGAAAGCCGTCGAAGCGAAACGAGGCCGCTGAACGAGCGTGACACACGGCTCGAAATCAGCAGAGCTTTTATTATGCCACAGTCGACTGCTTCTGCTCCTTCCAAAAGCAGCGCTGTTTTATCATACTAGATACGTTTGAAAGTTCTGTCATAATGCTACTCTGTGCGGTCGTCACCGGTCTATTAAAACGCACAACATATTAAAGCGTCTTTGGTGTTTCCATGTTTTCTACAAAACAAAACCGGAAATCGAGGGGTTATGACGTCATTGGCAGGCGACACAATGACACTATGGACACGGCCCGTGTCACTAGTTAAAATGGCTTATTTCTCTGGATTTAAACATTCTTCAAAACATTTGGGATAATGTACATAAGTCAGCAAAATATATAACACTGTTCTAGTTGTTTTGGGATATTTTAATTTAAAAAATCTTACATATTGTGCCTTTAAGCTACACAGTCAAACACAGTTAAAACTATAGAGCTTTTATCATAAAGCTAAGCATTTAAATATCATTTTACAAAGACATATTATTGGGATATTACATTACAAGCTATCAGAAATGTATCTGTTTTTGGCCATTTCAACAGCTTCACCAAATTGTATATTTGTGCTCACTTTGGGCCTTTACATAAAATGTATGTGTTTTTACTCCTCAAGTGTGAGCTTCATATTCTCACTGTATCATACTATGTGAGCTATAAAGCCCGATCAAATATGATACAAAATCATTAAACACATATGCACGGCCGTAGCCAGGATTTGAAAATTAGTGAGGTCCAAGGTGGGGTTAAGAATTGTGCTATAATAACGCCTACAAATACAACTCATTATATACACTAACACTTTAAAAGAGACAGAGATGCAGATGTTTGTGAAAAATGTTCTCCCTGTTTTGGAGGGATGAACACTGTTAAATTATAGGCTACCATATTTGTTGCATCAAGTTCAAGGGGTGAATAATTGTATCAGTTGATTATTAATCATGCAACAATACATATTACTGTAATAGTTTTCATTAATAATCATTGCTATATAGATGATAATGTCTAGTGCTCATATAAGTGTTTTTAGTTTGAAAATGTAACTACTATACTGAATGACATAGCACAGACTTCTTCATGACTAGTGTTTGCATAGGCTATTTCATTTAATTCTGTAACCTACTTTCTACAGATACAGTACTAGTGTTAAATGCTACTGTTTTTGACAGCATTGATAACGTTTCTGACAGATAATATTATGATATTTTTTGAGTTTCCCTTACCGAATGTGCTGTCCTGTCAGCAATAACCTGTCTTGTGATTTATTTTTTTTTGTATTGATTGCTGTCAGTTTAAGCGCCGATGCAGTGTTGCCAGATATTGCTATAAAAACAAATAAAAACCGAAAAATAAATAAAAAATAAACCGAAATTATTTCAAATCTTTTATAAATAAGATAAGATAAAGATATCGCCTACCCTAAACTGCAACAACCCAGTTTATTCACTTTCTAAAGTGTCAAATTAAGTGGAAGAGACAAGTCCCGAAACGCTTATAATAGTTGGACCTGGCAACACGAGACCTCAAGTCTCGTTCACTACGGCAGCGTCAACTATCATTTTCATACCACCGCGGACGCTAAACATTCTTGCAAACTGTCTAGATTGATACATGCAGACATTCATATAAGGAGTTTTAAACAGCAAATCAGTCATTTAGAGAACAAATTTTATTTTTGAACATGAAAAATGTACCGAGGTCTGGACCTCTGTGACCTCATAGCTGTCTAGGGGCCTGCACATATGCAAACTTTTATTTTTATTTTTTATATTTCCAATAAAAAGTAGATTTTTCTGGCTGTAATCGGTTACTTTCTTTGTGTAAAAGTTTTAATTCTAAACTTTTAGGTAACTTAGCGCACACCTTGTTGGAAGTTCGAACCCGCCCAAAACGTTCATCAGCGGGCAGAGCCAGTGTTATGGTAACGGCGCCCCGCCCGCCCCTAGCACTCAGGCGCGCGCAGTTTCACTCCCTACTGTATCGATGAAGTTGCACAAAGATGGCGGATTTCCTGCCGTCCCGGTCCTTTCTATCTGTTTGTTTTCCGAACTGTCTTCTCAACAGCACCGAGGCGGAACAACTGAGGAAATCTAAAGAAATAGACAGAGGTCTTTTGAAGGACAAAACCTATGTGAAACGGTTAGTCAAGATACTTTTGCTCGGCGCCGGCGAGAGCGGCAAGTCCACTTTCCTCAAGCAGATGCGCATCATACACGGGCAGGACTTCGATCAGCGGGCCAAAGAAGAGTTCAGAGCCACCATTTACAGTAATGTTATGAAAGGTAGGAGGCGCGTTTCTCATCCACAGACCTATGCAAAGTGCCATATGGGGTCTAAACTTGACTTTAAACGGGGTCGGGAGGGATGAGAGGCTAGCGAAATGAGGTTTAGCTAGCGTTAGCTGAAGTTGCGCTGTAATCTGCCCAGGAGAAACGCCCATGCTATTCTCTCAACTGTTCACCGTTGCGGGCTTGAACAAAGACCTCCGCGAGGAACCTCTTTTCTGTCTAAATCGTTTCCTAGCTTGCCCTCGCGTTAAAAGTGTGAGTTCACTCGCACTCGTGATTTCAGATGTCTAACGTTACAAAGACAAGACTCGGGTTTGAATTTCATCAGAAATGAAGCTCAAGTGTTAAAAGCTTCATAAAGAGCACGACTCCCCTGATTCATTTAAACTCAAACTGCTACTTTAAAAGTAGCATAAATGTTCGTTTATGAAATTTTATACTAATAATTACCTTAATTTGGGCTTTTTTTTTTACCAGATTCTCGGGGTTGTTTAAACAGCTGCTAAATCTCTCCCCGCGTGCTAATGTTTTGTCTGTCCGAGTTAATGCCATAACCGAAACTGTATTATGTAAAATAAATCCAGTATGAAAAGCCTGACTTAAATTGTAAATCAGCTCCCTCTTGTTTGTTGGTATGCTGAGCCCGTCTAGTAAATAACAAAGAGACTGGTGTTTACCGAGGGCACACCACTCAACTCATGTTCAAAGCCTACAGACCCGTATTTATTAGCTTCATTATGGTATTTTTACATTTTAAATGTAAGAGTGATTTTCATATATATATATATATATATATATATATATATATATATGTGTGTGATAGTATTGCACAGCACACTCTCCA
>NW_015540871.1:1214587-1238503 GCF_001515605.1 Sinocyclocheilus anshuiensis | reverse complement strand
ATATATATATAGAATATACATATATATATATATATATATATATATATATATATATATATATACACACACACAGACACACACACATATATTTGTAGTAAAGGACGTGTCTGAATTCACGTGTTTGGGCATCTGTGCAATGAGTGGAGTCCAGAGCTCCCAGACTAGCACATGATGAGAACATGGGTTAACAGTGGCACTAACCACTCACTAGCACCTGTTATGGAAACAAACCAGCTTGAATGTTTCTGCTATAGTTTTCAGAGTTTCAGAACTAAACTTGTCAGATGATCCTCAATTTGTCTCATGGGAGGTCGTAGTAGTACCTTTTATTATCCTCTTGGGGAAATTCTGTTTCGGTGGGTTTTCACATAGCCAAGCAATACAACATAACAACAGATACCAAACAATACAACATAAAAACAAAAAACATGAGAGAAAAGAAAAAATGTGCAATCTTTCATTTAGGGTTTAAGGCAAGTGTGTCTTTTTTTCTCTTAGCAATTCATGTCAGGTTTCCGTCGTCTCCCTTTTTGTCTTTCCAAAGGGGATGTGATAAATGATCAGTACCCACCCTATATAATACGGGGCTCCCCGTTTGGGCTGCCTCAGCTGGGGATTTCCAGTGCCTATTGCTATGAAAAGATTTTGAGATTTCCTTTGAGTGATTAATATGTCACAAGGGTCATCATTTGCGGAGGCACCACAATGACACATGGTTCAGCTGTGATCTCATGGAGACTGTTTTGTAGCATCGCTAACGTCATATCATTCTCTAGATCAACTTAAACCGGAAGCATTTAGTCAAATGACTGCTTGGATTTAATCTTAAGGCATTCCAGAAAACACAGAAATTTCACCTTATAATGCCTGGAGACAGAGAAAAAGCACTTTAACAATTAGTAGCATTTTGAATCCTTTCTCATGTTTCACTCGAGCATCTGCTCGCATGTACCTGTGAAGATGTTTTATGTGAAGCTGAATGGTTTCTCACTGTTTGACAGGTTGGTTTGGTCAAAAGTTTGGGGTTGGTGAGATTTTTCTTTTCTTTTCAGTTTTTGAAGCAAGTCTTTTTTAATTATGCTCACCCAGGCTGCAATTATTTGATTAAAAAGTACAGTAAAAACAAAACATCTTTTTGAATATGTTTTAAAATGTAATTTATTCCTGTGATGCAAAGCTGAATTTTCAGCAGCCATTACTCCGGTCTTCAGTGTCACATGATCTTCAGAAATAATTTTAATTGACTGATTTGGTGCTCTGGGAGCATTTCTTCTTATCAATGTTGAAAACAGTTATATTTTTGTGGAAACCATGATACATTTTTTTTCCAGAAATCTTTTCTCTCAGTTTTGATCAATTTAATGCATGCTTGCTGAATAAAAGTATAAATAATACACATATATATATATATATATTTTTTTTTTAATATTTTTTTTTATAAATCTTACTGACCCCAAACTTTAGAATGGTAGTCCAAAAGAATTGATTGAATGCATTTACCCAGGTTTGCACAGATGATCCTCTTTGGTATAAAAAAAAAAAAGTCAGAGGGCAGATGTGAACTACTTATGATGCAATATAATAGAGCCTGAATCAGACAGGAGGAACTTGCAAGACTTTTTATGAAGGGTTGTAATTGTCACCATTTTGTAATTCCTCTAAGTATCTATTCAATGTACTACACATTTCTAAATTATTTCATTTGAGAACAGAACAACAGTTCTGAGCATTCACATTGTATAACCAGACTGAAACGCCAGCTGTGTGTCAGTGTAGTTTATCTTATGAGTTTGTTGGACAGTATGGATGAAATCCTGCCTTCTGTGGTTTCTCTTCCAAGCTGTAGCACGTTGTTTATCTTTTCTAACTCGGGCATGATTCTGTTTATAATCTTAAATGGTTTAGCCCATCATGCATTTGTTGCATCCTGCTGTTGTTTATAGAATTTGAGGTGAAATTATCATCTCGCTGATATCAGATCTCATCTACTGAATGTGCCATAAACATCTGCAGTTATGGTAAAGATTTAAAGACGTGTTTTGTTAGACAGTCAATTTTAAGGTGAAAGTGCATGTACATGTATATCGTGAAGACACCCTCAGAGCCGCAGTCACATGGGTGCATGTGTCAAAGGGGTTAAGCTTCCTGCCCAATGGAGTGTGTCTCTGTAGCCCTGAAAGTTTTTCTGTCTGATGCCTTTTATTTTGTATGGGTAGTTCATGTGAATTGACATGTCCTGTGATGTTACATACTATACTATTTGTCTAAAACTATTTTTGCGTCCTTTTTAGCTCCCAAGAGGCTAAATGTGATTTATTTATTTTAAAAACGATTGTCACACTGTAAAACCATTTAAAATAAACAAACTAATGAAGGTAAAGAAATGATTAACAGTGTTAGATAGAAGTTGTAGAGACCAGTTACAGGACACTTTTTCACATTTGAACCTAAAATCTTGATATTGATTTAAATATGCATATCATATGTCAGCTACCCATACATACTTTTGTTTTTATTTTTATACATATGTATACATTCATATATGTTATATATAGTCATAGGCTCATTGTTTGGCCTTGGCATGCCATGGGAAGCTGGGTTGCTGTGTGTTTAAATTTAGGGATGAAATTGTTAAGGCCGACATGCTCTTACTTTGTTAGGGAGGGACAGGGTAGAAACTGCACTGTATGTAGTGCACGAGTATTTTAGACAGAATGGCTATTTGCTTTCACTAATGTGCATCTATGGACTGCTGTTATTGATTATGCTTCAGGACGTGCATATAATAGAGACAGCTCCTTTTACATGCAGTCTTGTGCTGCAGTAATGGGTTTCTGCTTGGATATTGCTGACCTCTTAAAGGGCTTTCAGTTAAATACTCTTTACCTGCCGTCACCTCTCGCCGGAATGTGTGGCGAGAACAATTAAGGACTTATCCTGTGAAATAGGGCTGCACGATAAATCGCATGTGATATTTAATGCGCATCTTGTCAGAAAGCCGGTTCAATGTGAAAGCACGCACATGATGGAGATTTACCGCTGATTACTGAACCGGCTTTCTGACAAGATGCGCATTAAATATCGCATGCGATTTATCGTGTAGCCCTACTGTGAAAGGACCCCAGAACGGGCTGATAACTGCATGTGAGGTCCAGCAGTTCATTTAAATCTGGGATGAAATAGGCCAGTTGGGTATTCTTTTAATGCAGAATGGAAGATAACTGCAAAGTAACTCCATTCATTATTTCATTCTCTATTCCTGGTTACCAAGAACTTCAAACGTTTTCTACCAAACTGACCAAAAGATTATATATAGATATATATATATTCAGGGTTTAAAGTTCTCCGACACCGTGCCGGATCTCCGGCATGCAGCGTTTGGCTGCGAGGAAAAAAGATAATCATCCTACATTTAAAAACACTTGTTGATATCACGTTCGAGTTCATGAGTTCGCCTACCAATGTATGAGAGGAACACAGCTTTCACTCTCAACCAAACTAACATTACTAGCCAATCAGAAGTTTTTGCTCTTATAAACTCGAGACGCGCAAAATAGTATCCAATTGCAGAGTCGCAGCTGATAAATGGAAAAGAAGCCTGGGTCTCGAGTGCGATACATTGAAAAAGCTGCAAGGCGCAATGGTCAAAAATTTCCATCTAGCGTCATATTTACATAGATTAAAAAAGTAGCGGAGCTTTGTAAACAGCTCGGAGTAATCACGTCATCTCCATAAGAACGACATTATTGCCAGAATGCATTTACCTGTATTTTTTAAAAGGTCCTGGTAACACATGATCTCTTAATGGTAATTTACCAGTAAAGACGGTATGTGTGAAAGGGGCTAAACTCTTCCTCTGCATATGCGGTGAGTTTGGGTTGCTTAACATTCATCTTGGAAAACTCACTTGATTTGTAACGTAAATCATTTAAACCTATGCCAACACAGGAGAATACATCAACATATTTCTAAATATGCGATTTATTGTACATTGCGATTTCTAAATAAAAGTTTCTGACTTTGTATGTGGCCAAATATTAAAATTAAATGGATTTAAACAGTTGAAATACATGAAACATCACCAGGCCGTTGGCGCCATCTGCTGGTATTTGTTATATTATGGGCATATTACATTATGTATTTAACAGTGTCGTTCAATAAAACCATGTACTTGGTTTTGATACTTTATTTGAGGCCAATTATTATTGCCTCATCGTTACTTTATATATAAATATAGTCATATTAAAGCCTGATTTTCACTTAGTTCTATTTGTATTACTAAAAAACATCAGATTACTCACTTGTCAAAATGATCAGTAGATTACTTGATTAGCAAAATAATCATTAGTTAAGCCCTAGATTAGTTAAAACATTTCAAAATACAACTGCATTGTTTTACTTTTTGTGATTTAAAAGACAAATATTTTGTCATTTGAAAATTTCTTAAAGCATTAAAACTAGGGAAGCACGATATTGGATTTTTGCCGATATCTGATATGCCATTATTTTTCAACTAATTTTTGCCGATAGCTGATGCCGATACCTAGGGCTGGGTGGTATATCGAGTTTGTACGATATATCGATATTTTCTTTAAGCGATTCGATATGAAGCAATACCGTTTATATCGATATACAGTAGTTTGATACGAGCGCATCTGAAAATATAGCGGAGGACACAGACTGAGCTGCTGCGGTGAAAGTTCATGATCCAATTTGTTCTAAACATGTGACAAGCTTCATATTAAGGCCTTTAAAAACTGGTAAGACATAGTTTATAGTTTCGTTTCGCATATTATTTTAAGCGGCTCACCCGTCATATGCTCTGATAGAAAGGCTGCATGTGCCGCTGACGGAGACATTAGGCTACTCGCGATGTTTAATGTGTTTGCTGAGATGTGCTGTCTTTCTGAATGCATAACTTACATTTCACAGGTATATTCTCCATCTGTAAATGTTAGAAAGCCATGGAAATATTTCAATTTTTCTGTCAGAAGTGAACGAGCCTTCTGCTTTGGGATTCTCCGCTAGACTTCAGTGAACGAGTGCCGTGCATGCGCGCCAAACAGAAAGAGCTCAATTAAATAGGAGCGCAATAATTCTGACTAAAATATACATTATTTTAGTATTTGTAGTTGGACAATAAATGTGACAATTAAAATTTTATACTTCCAAGTAAGCCTATTTTTATGATAGCACTGACTGTAAAGTGACTAATGGGGTAATCAAAATTAGAGCCCGACCGATATGGGTTTTTTAAGGCCGATACCGATATTAGGGAGTAAAAAAAAAAGGCCGATACCGATATATCGGCCGATATTCTGTGTATATTATAGTACAGTACCAGTCAAAAGTTTGGACACTTTCCCATTCGTGTGTCCAAACATTTGACTGGTACTATATATAGAATACAGTATATACATAAACAGAATATATATACATAAACACATTTTTTGCAATGATCACTCAAATGTGGTGATCAAACACTTATAATGGTGACAGAGATATGTAAGGGCATTTAACAATTTAACAATAAACTTGCGATGAGTGCGATGCACAAAGTAACGGGGTGTTAGTTGTAACACACATGGTTTGAATATTTATTTTACCATAGTAACATTTAAATTCTGGCTTAAGTAAAAGTTTTTATTATTCATTTAAAATGAGACAAATCTGCTATTATTTTAATCTCCAATCTGTTATTTATCAGTTCAGATAGTTTTTTAATGCTTTGATTACTAGCAGAATTGTTTTAAAAAATATAACATATTACACATTAATGAATAAATCAGTATATATAAAATTATTTAATATACAAGTGTCATGTTTGTGATTTTTAAAAAATGTATGTAAGCTATAGTTTCTGACCTTTAAATCAAAAAATACTCATGATTTTATGACATCAATTATTGCTTTATTTAATCAGAAACACAGTCTAAATGTTATTTGTGTATTTTACTTGAATTTTATTAGAAGTAGGCCAGCACCGTCCCCTATGGAATTAAAACACCTTACAAAACGGGCGTTAGGACCCGGGGGAGGCTGCTGCTGCTGCCACTGCACGGGCTATTACTGTTGACTCTAACATACACTGAACGCGTCATTCTGTACATGCATTCTCAGTTTAAATGCAGCGATCCAAAACAGTGAATCTGATTATCATTCAGGCAAAACTTTGCTTCAAGAATGAGCCACACTGCTGACCTGATCTAATCGCTAGCACACCCTGAGCACATGTGAGTAAACGTATTCCTTCTATCGGCAAGACATATCAGCATAATTTTTCATATCGGGCCGATGTCGATATATGTACTGTATATATAGATTCCGATATCGGTCCGATAATATCGTGCATCCCTAATTAAAACATTGTCTCGTTCTAGTGAATCAAGTTTCTGCATTTTGTCTCACCTTGTGAGCTAAGTGTATTGTCACACCCCTAGTGTCTATGAGCGTGATAAAGCTCATAATTTTCCAAGTGTATGATATAGCTTTATTCTTTAGGTCAATCATATATTCATGAAAAAAAATCAGTTTGAATAACGATAACTTTGCCATAGTACCCTTTCAAATGTTACAGTTTTACAAATGTTAAAGTTGCCACAGTCATTGCATTCTTTGCATGTGCTGCACTTTATTTGTACCATTTTGTTTTATTAGTTTATTTATTAGAATTTGAAAGATAATAACAATATTGATTAGGGGTGCTCAGATCAGGATTTTTGAGGCTGATCGCCGATCACAGAAAGCAGTATCTGCCCATCCGATCACCGATACCGATCTTTTTAAAGCCTTCTTTTTATCATGTAGAATTATTTGTAGTGATGATCCAATCAAGATTTTTAGACATTTATTCAGGGCCTGAATTTCATTTTTAAAAATTAATTCCTATCTAAGGTGACTCTTGTGAGAGGATTTTTTTTTTTCATTTGAGGGGTGGAGGGGGGCATTTTTTAGACATTTTTCAAAAATATATATTTATCTCACCTAAATGTTTGATCATGCACTGTATTTTTGTTTTTACAATCGTGTAATTGTTGCACAATAGCTTGTGTATGTGAGGTTCACACATACTCCGTTTGCAGTGCGTATGTAGGCCATGTGTGGTACAGAAGCAGCACGGACTGTGCTTTCACACAGGAGTCTGCTCCTGATCTGTGGCTGTTTACCACAAACACAACATTTATTCATTTAAATCCGAACATTGTTACTTAAAATGCTTTTTTTTTTACACAGTACAGTAATACAATCTTTCAACAATTAAACTACTCTTCTTACGTTATCACAAACATTCTAAATTAAAACTTACCACTGACTGAAACAGTAAGCTCTACTGCCTTTTCTTTTGCATTTAAATCTTTATTATTATGGTGTAATTACAACATTTTCGTGTCAATCCATGTTCATATTTACTGCAAAAAATGCGCTATTATTTTAATTCAGTGCTTGCAGCGCAGCAAAAATAGACTTGGTGCGGAAACGATCTCTGCACTGCTGCAGACGCACTGCTCCTAAATGCACTGCCAGTCCACAACCGTGTGTGCAGTGTGAACGCTTTAATCCGTTAACATGAGCGCGGAAAAAATACGCACCACATACGCACTGCAAACAAAGTAATGTGAACCTGGCATTATGTGTGTGCGCTGCGAGTGTGCATGAGTGCACGGTCACCAGGAAAGCGCGCGAGCATTGAATGGTTTAAACACTGGCAAGAATTAAAAAGAAAAAAAATGCAATTTATAAACTTTAGTGACGATGAGACTAGGGATATGCCGGTATCAAATTTTCATGTTGCGGTTAATTACATGAGCGCGGAAAAAATACACACCACATACGCACTGCAAAAAAAGTAATGTGAACCTGGCGTTATGTGTGTGCGCTGCGAGAGAGCGCACGGTCTCCAGGAAAGCGCACGAGCGTTGAATGGTTTAAACACTGGCAAGAATTAAAAATATATATATTTTTTTAAGATTTATATACTTTAGTGACGATGCGACACTGCCTCAATAGTGCAAGTGACAATTCCTGTGTCAACTGTGCAGCGTGCAGCTCACTTATACTGCAGACGCGATGTGATTTGAAGCCATTTGCATTCTGAGAGTGAAAGAGAGCACGCGCGGTGATTCACTCACGCTGTTTGTGAAATTATGTCACAGAAACTTTTTCAAATTACTTTATTTAAGTTATTTAATGAAGAAATATGAATTGTACCTCACCTAAAGCATTATAATTATTTCACCCGCGCCGGACAGAGACTGAGATGGTGCCGCTGCATGTTGAGCCAAACCTCTCACGGCAGGCGCGTCATCAGCTTGAGATCGGTTTTATGAGATCGGCCTTTTTAGAGACCGCCGATCAATCATCCCAAAGCTATTATCAGCCGATTGTGATCGGTAGCCGATCAATCGGAGCACCCCTAATATTGATTGATAAGTGAGATCTGATTTTAGTCCTTGAAAACCAAAAAAGTAGTGCAAGTCCTTGAAAGTCCTGGAATTTTATTTTACAGTATCTGCACGAACCCTGTTTAAGGGTGTTTTCACACCTGTAGATCGATTGCTTTGTTCCGAAACAGGGATTAAAATTATTACAATGTTGCTTTTTATTCTTGGTGCGGTTCGCTTTCACATGGCAAAGTTTCTAAACGGACCAAATTTGTTAATACAAGTCATGCGCGAGTAAACTGTTCTCTCATTGGTCAAAGTTCCACGGTTTATTTTCCAGGATTCCACTTAGCTGTCATGTATGTCATCCGTCAGGATAGAACGATAACAGCTTCGCGGGCTTATTGTTGTTGTTTTTTTTGTAGCTGTCATTATAATAATTTATCATTTTGAGCAGTAGTCCAGGATTGATTGGGAAAACATTTTTAAAATGCACCTACTACAAAGAAAAGCAATAAGACGGCATTATAAAATAAAAAAAGTGCGATTTGATTTTGAATGGCAAAGATGTGCTCACCAACAGACATTCACAGGTTCATTTTGAGGTATTAGCAAAACAACAAAGCTAATGCTTTTCACGGAACTTGCGTAATTACCCATCATAAATTGTGATATAGCCTGGTTCGTTGGTCCGTTTGATCGGATTGCTTTCTCACTAAAACCGGACCGCTCCAGAGTTCGTTTTCAATCGAGCCGAGACCACCTCGTTCAGGCAATCTCGGACCGATTGTTTTGGCGCGGATCCGAGCACGATTGCAGTGTTCACATATGCCCAAACGAACTGAGCTAAGAGGGGAAATGCGCCAGGTTCCGAAACAACAGGCCAGGTGTGAAAGCACCCTAAGTTACCAGTTCTTGGACCATTTTAATGTTTCTGTTGTTGTTAATTGAACTGAACTGTAGTTTTCTGTAGTAAACTTAGTATATTTCCTATTTTATATTCATTTCCTAGTATTTAATTTACCATTATTTCTTTTGAACAAAACAATTTCAGAAATTTCATGTTTTAGATTGTAGGTCATCTTGTACCCTCTCAAGGACAAAGCTAACCAGCAAAACTTGATATCAAAAGCATCCTAAATGTTACATGTGTTTGCATATTGTAGTGAGTAAACTTTCTTGGTATTGCTGTTTCAAATATCCCACCATAATCTGTAGTCTGAGCCTGTCAAGGGCTAATGGCAAGGGCAGATACGTTACTAGTTAGTTTCAAGGAAAATCATTTTCAAATGTTTTTTTTTTGCCAAATAACCCTGTGTATGTGTCCGCCCCCCCAACCCTCGGAAAAAAGTTCAGGCTCAGGATTTTTTTTGTTGCTTTAACCCTTGTATATTAAAGGTCAAAAGAGCTCTTGCTTTTTGTCTGTCATTGTGAGACAGAGCTGTAAGTGGAAACTGGTTTAGCAGGTTATTTCTACTGTGACTGCTTGGGACGCCAGGTTTTGAAAGAGAAAACCAGTTGTGAAAACCAGCTCACAATGGGACTCTCCTACGCCGATAATCTGAGTATACAAATCTAGAGACCAACATCACCACTGTTTTCACCACTGGTTCTCAAACCCTCGCCCAGGAGTGGTGTAGGAAGTTGCAGCCACATGTCTCGTGCTTGATGCTCGGGACTTGCCAGTGCATTAGTAAAATGTTAATCTTTTTATTTTTCTGTTAATAAAACCAGGATTTTCATGTTGTTGCTGTACTGCGTCACAGAAGTGGACGGATAGCCTTTGATGACTCGACTGAAGCTATTCTGGTGCTTTGTCTTTCGTAGGACACATGAGAGCTCCTTTGCTCTTCAGAGGCTCAGGGGATGATCTGTGCAACTGTAATATACTTGTGTAATGCAACTGAGATTCACTGTAATTTCTGCACTGTCAATTAAGCATAAATTGAAGTGAGATTTGCGACTCATTTAGACTGAATGGATGGCTCATTTTTAACAGCAGATTCAGTGACGTTAGAGACTAGAGCTGATCTGCGCATCACGGCACGCGTCTGCGGCGCATTAAAGCCTGTGTTACGGCCACCGGAGCTGATCGAGGCCATTCAGTCAATGCTGGTGTTTATACCGGCCGCGCAGAACTCATGCTTATCACATCGGTCACATCACATCGCGCGGCTCGAGTCTGGTGTAGAATAGAACCCATTATAATCAGTGATGTTGTCTACACTGGATGCAGTAAACTGATGCCTCGTTCTATTTATGACGTGCTGACAAAAAGTTCAAATGATTTTCAACGGTTGCTTTGTTGCGGCACAGACACTGTGTCAGCATAGTTTGTCAGTACAGTCAGTAACGTAGCAGATTGAAAAGTTAGTATCTTTCTTCAGTCCAATAGATGGCAGTGCATGGTGGCTTGAGTCTGTTGAATGGTGATTTAACGCTACGTTGTCACCTAGTTGGAGAGACTCAATGCTAAGTAAATAAACACCAATGTCCCCGTCTTTTACTCTCACAATGAGCTTATCATATTCGTTTGCTACATTAGTAGGGCCCTATGATTTTCGCGATGCAGAAAACATGGACGGAATCGCGGAATCCAGTCAAAAACAGAATTTACTGTATTAACGCGGAATTTCATGGACTGTGTCTGAATATTCAACTGCAAAAAGACGATTTAAATACGAATGTTCTGCATGTTCATTTGATTACCAGAAAATACACAACACAGAGTTTGTGAAAAAATTATATTATTAATTATTATTATTTATTCATTTTAGATGTTTACATTTGGAAAAGCTGTGCTTCCTACATAAACCTGCCCCTGTTGGTTTGGCAGTAGCTTGCTTGCCCTACACAATTACCTTGTTTAATTTCTTAATTCGAGTTATATATATTTTGTTCTATTTGTGTTATTTATAATAAGTGAAGTGAAGTTTACTGTTAAGTGCACTGATGTCAGACTCATTTTGAATAATACAGTTTATTGTTAAATTGTTAAATACCCTGCCTCCACTACATAGGCTTATGTTTGTCACATCATTATAAGTGTTTGATCACCACATTTGAGTTATCATTGCAAAAAATGTGTTTATGTATATATATTCTGTTTATGTAGGCTATATACTGTATTCTATATACAGTACCAGTCAAAGGTTTGGACAGACGAATGGGAAGTGTCCAAACTTTTGACTGTACTGTACTATAATATAGCCTACACATAAAGAATATCTGCCGATATATCGGTATCTGTCTTTTTTTTTACTCCCTAATATTGGCATCGGCCACCAAAAAACCCATATCGGTCGGGCCCTAGTGAGCAGCATATACTGTGAACATGCACATGAACGCTGAAGCGGTTCTCTGCCTGCTTACTGTATCACAATCAGAAAGCACTTCACCACATTAAAAGCCCAATTTAAATGTACCCGAGATGTGATCGTGGTCTCTGCAACAGTATTTGGTGGTGGTTAGGGATGGATTCGACAAAGGTGGAAATGACAATACATTTGCTTTATGAGCATACAGCTGAAATGCTTGAGGCAGAGTTTGCACTAAAAAGAATCATTATTTATCAAATAATCATGTCATTTTAATTCAGACTGCTTTAAATGATACTAGGAAACGTTTTTGTACATTAACTTACTTTTTTTTTTTACGTTTTGTAATACAATTATTATTAAATATCAATTTGAAAGATTGTATGTGATTGTTATTTATCTTTATTCTCTTGTTTCTAAAAATAATATTCTTAACTTATTGAATTGTATTCTTTGAAGTATTGTTATTAAGTGTAAATGATAAAACGTAAAATAAATAATGTCATATTGATTGACTTGCATATTTTTTGCTGTGCAATGTATGTCATTTATTTGGCTTGATATCTTAAATGACAAGTCTCACTAGCCCTGTATTGCCAGTTTTTATGTACGTTTTAAAATTCTAGACTTGTGATCTGATCACTCACTTTAACAAATTATTCAACTGAACTACAGGAATGTAGTAGAGAAATGCAAAAGGTCAAATAGCTTTTGTAAAGAAAATAAATAAAAAAAAATTCTGGCAACAAGACTCAAAGCATGTTTGTCTTGTTTAAATACTGTCTTTTAAAACTAATGTGTTTGAATTTTGAGGAAATCTGTGATACTTTCTGTGGATTTCTGCAGTCCTAAATCATTAGTAATGCTGAATCAGATTGCAGTCCTCTAGTATTTACACAATACACGGGTCTACACTGGAAATGTCTTTGTTCACCTGCTGCTGCTGTTCCTTTAAATGCAATGTTAAGTTTATATATATATATTACATTACAACTGTGCAGTGGCATGCTAGTAAGGCTTGTGGTTTTTCTTGGTTTTATATATAAAACCAAGAAAAACCACAAGCCTTACTAGCATGCCACTGCACAGTTCTAATGCTTACTTTCATAAAGACCACTTGTCAATTATTACGATAGATAAATGATAAAGTTGTGATAAAATGTCCTTTTTGTGTTATTAATTGTGTGCATCCTAATTTCCCATGTGTTGAAAAAAATGGCGTCTAATGTTTTTTGCTTTGTTACACTCAAAGCATCATATTGAACTTTGTGTACACAATATCATACTTAAATATTTACATTATATTCCTCCTATTGCTGCCATCACAGGTGTTCGAGTGCTTGTGGATGCCCGAGAAAAGCTGCATATCCCATGGGGAGACCCTTCAAACCAGGCACATGGAGACATCATGATGGCTTTTGACACACGATCAGCCATGGTGTCGCAAGGGATGATGCAGACCAAAGTGTTCCTGCAGTTCCTGCCTTCAGTCCGTGCCCTCTGGGCTGACACCGGCATACAGAACGCATATGACCGGCGCAGGGAATTTCAGCTGGTGAGTTTCCCAACTGAATTTCTCTCTAAAGACGACTTGAAGTTGTAAATCATTTCTGTTTTAAATCATTTTAAATCATTCTGTAAATGTGATGCTTTTTTGAGTGAAACTGAATATTAGGCAGGCAGTGGGATTGTAACAGTTGTTGAGCAGAAAATGTGTTTTGCTGGCATTGAAAATTTCCTTACCTGGTTACACAGGGCTCTACGCTTACTTTTCTTTTTAGGAGCGCTTGTGCTCCTAATTTAAAAAATTTAGGAGCACCTTCTAATCAGCAATAAAAAAAATTCTGATCAAAAATTAACCTTCCCATTATGAGGTGATATTTGACTCCTTAGTTATTTACAGGGAATTTTGTTTTTACCTTCGTAATGGCATTTTTCTAACTTTATTAAAAGTATGTCATCTTTTATGTCAAATTCAAAAAATATATATTTATAAGTTTTTAACATTTCTAATTAAAACAACAGAATAAAAACAAGTAGAATAAGAAGTAGAATAAGAATAAGTTACCAATCAAATGAAATCAGTATTTAAGAAATAAATTTGTGCAACAGAGTTGGCACAGAAGAACACACAAGTGGCTTGTAGGTGTATTTTCAGATGTTTAATGAGGCTCAGAGGTCGCATGAGTGAAATTAAATTCATAAATTAATGTTGAGGTTAATGTTTTATATATCAAATTTTGAATATAGAAATATTAAATGATTTAAATGACAGAAAGGATACTTTAAAAATTAAACTAAAACTGCCAGCAGGTGGCGGTAAGTCACTGATTTTATCACTGAATCATTCATTCAATTGATTCGTTCGAACGGCTGATTCATTCAGGGACGAAGTACGTGACTGTCTTTATGAATGGGAATTGAATCATTGACTCACTAGATTCATTTAAAAACGCAGTTCATTCATTAACGAAACACCGCTGTGTTTGAATGGAGATGAGCAGCGGCTCAGCTGTTACTTTGTTTGAAACTATTTTCATTGACGAAATAGAGCCAAATAAGGCAATTGTGTTGTTGTCAGACAATATAAGTCACTTAATATTAACTTCTTGTTTAATGAACTGTTGTATTAAATCAATATCACATTTGCAAACTCCCTTAATAATCATTAAAAGCTGTCACTCATCTTAGTTCATCGCGATCTCACAAAACTCCATTATAATCGACAAAGCTCCCTACACTGCACAATGAATCTCTTATTTACACCCTGTCAACACTGTTATAATGAGAGGATACATCTGTGATGCATTACTCAATGCTGCAGAAAGTAAGTACTTTAGAACCTTTGAAGCTCCCTCAGCGCAAACACAAATATGCTGATCTGGTCAGTCGCACTGGTGCTCCTAAATATTATTTCATATGCGCAAATGCGACTGAAATGGTCGCACTGTAGAGCCCTGTTACATAATATGAAAGCAACAATTTTTGTACACGCTGCAAAAAAAATTTTTTTTTTAAATAAAGCAGTATTTATTACGAGAGTGAATATTATCTTCTTACAGTCTTAACCTACACCTTCATGCTAGTCATTATGGTTTTTAGCATATGGTACTTTAGGTCACAGTCACCTGCTTTGCACCACAAAGGATCTATGTTTTTTTTTTTTGGCAGTTGACAGAAGTCTTGTGGTGGACAAAAAAACCTTTTAGAGACTTTAGACCCCAACTGAAAGTTTTCGCACATTGGCTTGCCAAGATGGTGTGTGTGTGTGTGTGTGTGTGTGTGTGTGTGTGTGTGTATCTAAGAGGATGTGTAAATCACATCACTGTTGTGTTCAGGCCTGGTTGCTGTGAGCTGTTTATGAGGACTTTGCTTATCAAACCTAAGTAACAGATTGCTATTCCTGTTTTTTTAAGCTATCTTATCAATTTGGTTTGGTAATTTTTGGTTTTCCCCAGTAAATCTCAAATGATTCCTCATTAGGGCCTGACATAAGCAAGTGCCGTCTTAGCAACTTCAGACTTCTCTAAATGCTCTCAGTTCCTAGTGCATTACTTCCCCATTTTAAACGTTGATTTCACCAAAGCACTTTACACCTGGTAACCGACTTGTACTATTATAATTTGTAGACATTAGGGCTGTCAAAAAAAAAAATCTAATTTCAAATATTCGTCGAATTTAAAAGAAAAATCCAAAATGTTTTGGAGAGTATCCACTGAACGTAAACGGCATATGCTGTTCTGTGTCAGCTGTGTCACACGGATACGCTGTTTTCGTTCAGCTCAAATCACAACAACGTAGGGAACAGATCCGGCGTGACGCAGCTGACACAGAACAGCATATGTGGTTTACATCCGAGCCCGACTCTCCAAACGTTTTGTCGATCACATCACTGTTGTGTTCAGGCCTGGTTGCTGTGAGCTGTTTATGAGGACTTTGCTTATCAAACCTAAGTAACAGATTGCTATTCCTGTTTTTTTAAGCTATCTTATCAATTTGGTTTGGTAATTTTTGGTTTTCCCCAGTAAATCTCAAATGATTCCTCATTAGGGCCTGACATAAGCAAGTGCCGTCTTAGCAACTTCAGACTTCTCTAAATGCTCTCAGTTCCTAGTGCATTACTTCCCCATTTTAAACGTTGATTTCACCAAAGCACTTTACACCTGGTAACCGACTTGTACTATTATAATTTGTAGACATTAGGGCTGTCAAAAAAAAAAATCTAATTTCAAATATTCGTCGAATTTAAAAGAAAAATCCAAAATGTTTTGGAGAGTATCCACTGAACGTAAACGGCATATGCTGTTCTGTGTCAGCTGTGTCACACGGATACGCTGTTTTCGTTCAGCTCAAATCACAACAACGTAGGGAACAGATCCGGCGTGACGCAGCTGACACAGAACAGCATATGTGGTTTACATCCAGCTGATACTCTCCAAAATGGCGCTACAGGGTGATGCGGAGGAGACGAATTGTTGAATAAAGTCTTTTTTTGTTGTTTTTCTTTTTTTTTGCGCACTAAAAGTATTCTCGTAGCTTCGTAAAATTACGGTTGAACCCCTGATGTCACATTGATTATTTTACAGATCTCCTTGCTATGTCTCTGGACTTGGGGACATTTCAGTTGTATTGCTGTCTATGCAGGGTCAGACAGCTCTCAGATTTCATCAAAAATATCTTAATTTGTGTTCTGAAGATGAACGAAGGTCTTATGGGTTTGAAACGACATGAGGGTGAGTAATTAATGACAGAATTTTCATTTTTGGGTGAACTATCCCTTTAAGCAGAGTAGTGGATTCATGCTGTTCAGGACAAGAAACAACACGAGCCACTTTACTGCGGCCCAAATCTATGGAGCTGATAACAGGGTAGATCTGCTCCTCGCCAATCTCAGGATTCTCCATTTGCGCTGGTCAAAGGCAAATTTTGTCTGTTACTGTTGAGGCTTACGTACAGCTCGACCGTTAAGTAGACAGCCTCTTCCCTCGCTCTGCCACAGGCTCTGGTGATTTGTATGCAGTCTGTGTGAGTGAAGGCAACAAAACACTTTTGTGCCCTGTAATCCACAAACCACGTGTGTCGAGTGCAAAACATTATCAGGCTTCCTGCTTTCACAACTCTGCCCCTTCAGCCTCTGGGTGTTATGGTATGTACCCGACATGCAACAAAACAAAACTTGTTTTAGATTCCTGTAGCCAAGATCCTTTCATCTTTGGCTCCTCCTCACTTCACCCCTCCTCTTATTTCTAGGCATTGCATAATCCTAATCCACTGCTTTATTCCTCTCTCATTACCCCTGAAAAAAAGCCCTGTCATCTGGCTTCTTTTGTTTTTGTCTTTTTAAGGTATGCTTTGCGCTAAAAAGCCAGCACATAGTTTATAACGGTCAAATTCGGTTTGGTGAATCATTACAAGGTTTACTAATAGTCTGTGCAAGTCAGTGAGGTTCATTTTAACCCCACTTACTGAAGACTTAATCTGATTTAGGAAATACTTGCGAGATGGTGCATTTTCAAAACACTGACTCCCTGTTCAATTTAGACGGTCATGCTGCATTATAAAATGCAACTGTCTTCAGCGCTGTTCATCTCAACTACGTTCTCCACGGGATCCATGATCTCTGCAGATTGAAGTTACCGGAAGAGATATTTTGATAGGGGACATCCACCCAAGTACGCTGTCTCCTGTGGTCCTAAACACTTATTTCTGTGCTCTGCCCACCCCATATTGGGACAGATAGGAGCATTTAGGATAGGAAAGCATAAAGAGTTCTGTTTCTGTTTCAACTAGTGTGTGTAGGTGTCATTGTTGGGTGTAGAGAACTTTGTAGAGAGAAGGATTGCATGATCCATGAAGGAATGTTGAGCTTTGATTAAAACAATGACTCTTGTGCACTCCTGTAAATCTGAGGCCCGGGGAAGGAGATATTTCACTGACCCTCACTTTCACAGTTATTTTGGTGTGTAAGTCACAGTTGTAATATGCTGGTAAAAAAACCAAACAAAATTTTTACAAACATTATAAACACCATAAATGTATTTTAGTTTCCCTCACTCCACAACAAGTATTTTAACAGTATTAAGGACAGAAGAGGTATACAATTATAAAATAAATGTTAAAAAAAAAAAAAAAATTAGAGTGGCATTATAAACAACATTTATTATAAATACCAAGTTTATTTAAAGTGAAACTGAAATGGTGGGAAATGCACTATACAAATGTACTACAAATGAGAGGCTCATGGCCTCTCTCTGTGTGAGCATTGCGATATTCAGATGATAAAAAAGAGCAACTTATATTCTGCAAAATATGGTTTGTGTGTGTGTATTATATTATATTATTATTTTATTTCATTTTTATTAAGAGATTTTGTATTCACAAAAACAGATGTTAGCTTCAGGCTTGGCTTCAGATGTTGCTGAGTTAACAGGACTTCCTTTTCAGCGTTGCTCAGAAACTGATATCCTGGCTTGCCATGACCATGTTGTTCCTGTGTGCCCACACCCTTGATTGAAGATGAACAGCACAGTGTGGCTTCATGCTCAGCTGGGGGAGGGTTGCCAGGGGTTTTCTTATGACATAATCCCCTCTCTAGCTACTGAAAGCCACCTCAAAAGGCCTGCATGTACCTCTTGTAGACCTCAGTTAACCCCAAGATGCAAATAATATTTTGAAAGGGTATTTTATGTAGGAAATGAGGAAGACATTTTTTTCTGACTCATATTTTAGAGCTTTACTCTACAGTTTCATCATGCACTGAGAAAGATGAGCATCGCGAAGGAAGTAGAACAGAACTCCTTCCTGCTGTCCTGTCAGCATACCAAACTGTTGAAATTGCAAGAGGCTAATTGGTCTGTTATACATCTGAGCGTCATGGAACATTAACTCAAGGCCTGTTGCTGTTTCCTGGGCAGCTTGTTCCTGTTACTCAAGATTTTCTTTTTCCGAACCAGAGCACGCCTTGGTGTGTTCTTCTTTAGCCCTGCTTGTCCGTTTTCTAGTGTCCTTGTGTTTGTTGGTGACGTGCCACACTGAGACCTGCTGTCACAAATTCATGGCCGAAGCAGGAGGTGGTGCTAGTACAGCACTAGTACAGTCACCGCTATGAACTGATGCAGATAACCAATGGGACACTACAGAATTTCCCCTACAGGGGTAAACAAAAGATGCCAGTAACATTTGCTTTCAAAATACAGTGTGCTTGTAATTACTGACATCCTGTGAGAGGGTTTTTCATTAGTCACGCCCGTGTGTTCTCATGTTGAATGAGGCCCTCATTACTTTGAGTGCTTATGTCTGCACATTTTACATTTTCGCAAATTGCCAGGTTTATTTGAGAACATTTAACTGTAATAACCTTTTTGTCATGAACACCAAATAACATACTTTGGTGGTGTGTATAAGTCCAAATACATCAAGTATGAAGAAAGGAAGATTGTTAACCTTCTGAACTGATGTTTATATGTCTAGTTTGTGCTCTGCTGTTTTCATCTTCAGTTTACAGTGCATTGACTGATTATCTCTGCTCTTTGTCGTCCTCACAGGGTGAATCAGTGAAATATTTCTTGGATCACTTGGACAAACTCGGAACACCGGTAAGCATGTAGCTGTCTGTCATCATTCTGTCTGTACTGAGGTTTCTCACCTCACATGTTCTTTCTAGTTATAATATTTATGCTTAATATCAATATTAATTTAATGTGCTTTAGGATGCTTTCAAATAATAAAGACTTTTTTTTTCCCACACTTTTTTTTACACTGATTTTACAGTGAATTTTGCAGAATTTCTTTAAATGTGGTAAAATGCGTTAATGGAGCTGACTCTTATTGCAAGTGGAAAGCACTAACAAATTAGTTGAAGTGTGTAATAAACTAAGATGGTTTCATCAAACTAGGGCTGGGCGATAACACTATAACGATAATTATCGCGATATAATTTTCCTTGATAAAACGATAAAAAGAGTTTGATAAATGTTCGATATAATGTTTATGCGCCAAAAGCGGAACGAAAGAGCACTACTCATTTGAACGTGCCACACGAAGCATTTATCCACTCAGCTTAGAGTTTAAATGGCAGCGCAGTGCAAGCTTACTAGAGCACATGCGTTTACTCACTGATCAGTCTCGGTCACGCGACCACTAAACAGCGCTGTGAGATCCAGTGTGAAGCGCTTGAATTCAGCGAAGAACACCAATGACTAGGAGATTTAAACTCCTGCTGCAAACTGTGCTGAAGATACATGTCATCAAAGTCAGGCAACCCAAAATTGTTTCATGATTTGAAACAGTCACTCATTAGAACATGCAGATACTAAGAAATTTATTTTTCTATAAAGATATTTATTTTGTTAAGGAAAAATGACTGGAGAAGTGTAAAGAATTCAAAAACATGCAGTGTTTGTCATGTTCTGACCATAAAGAGTAGTTTAAAACCACAAAAAAACGGTCTGGTTTCTACAACTTTCACTTAGGAGCAAAAATCTGCCTTTAAACTTGAAAGAAAGATATGAAAATTATCAATATAGACTGATAATGATAAATGTTTTGATAAAAAATGTTTGCCCATATAACGCAGCCCTATTACAAACCTGTGAGTGTCTTCTGTGGATATTTTATAAAAAGAAAATATTTAAAAACAGCAGCAATCCAATGCAACTGGAGCCAATTAGCTTCCATTGTGTATGGACAAACAAACAACAAAAAAAGCTTTTCTGAAAAAGCTTTAAAGTACTTATGGATGGAGTTTTTCCCAATGCATAGTAAATACCTCTTTAAAATAAATATCTCAGTCTTTACGTGCATTCAGGAGACTGATCCATTTCATACTGACAAATTAGTAAGTGCAGTACTGAAGCAGGTAGCATTGCTGAAGAATTCTTTTATATTCACACAGAGCAGTATGAGATAAATCACTTTTTATTTTCTGCTGATTAATTTCAGCAGAGGATGAAGGAAATACTGAATGGCAAATGCTGAAGATAATGTGAGACTGATGAATGCCTGTCTATTTGTTCCCTCGCAATGCTGTGGGTCATGACAGGGTTGCCCATTCACCATCCAGCACAGACAGAGAGAAGTGAAACTAGCTCTGCTGACATCAAATATCACACGTGTCAACCCTTTCCCATAATACTTTCTATAGCACCTTTTCCGCATAACGTTTCACCAGTTTTAACGTGCAAGATATTTGAAAGAATCAGTCTGGAAGACTCTGCGTGTCATGAGGCTGTGTGATTAAAAATGACCATATGACAGTTCCTCATCTGCTCATGAGGGTTTTCTTACTCATTCAGATGATCCATGTGCTCACGCTGAGTAATGATAATAAATACCGTACGTTTTCTTAACGAGCAACACTGACCATCAGTTATAACTTGTCCTGATCCCATTTCAGTAGTAATACCAGAGAGTACAAGAAAAGAAAACGAATTTATAGATCATAGACCAGCCATCAGCCATCTGAATGACTCAAAATAAAAATAAAAAACCTGACAGCAGTTATTACGCTAATTTTGTAATGGGCCCACATCACTTCTTTCCACACTTAAACCATGATGACAGCACTCAGATACTAAATTGAGTCAGTATTGCCAAAACTGTACAAATACCCTATGTAGTTGTTGTTTTTGTTATTGTAATTTTTTGTAGTTTCAACACATTTTGAGATTATTTAGACTCCTATATTTATGGTCCATATTTGTTCCCACTTCCTTTGCCTTATATATGTGGAGTGTGTTGACAGATTAATTTTTAGCAGATCATTTGAGATTCGCATCTGTGCAGCTGTCGCAGCATCGTCTGGCTGATGCACGAGGCGCCAGTGCAGTTCCCTTTGTGTCATGTGACTTGCTGCCTGCTGCTCATGTTCTCTTTCAGTACTAAACGGATGTTTGCGGTTTTGTGCTCTTTCTAGATGCTGCTGACTGCAGTAAATGTGATGATTAGTATCTCGGCTTCGACTCCACGTAGCTCTGCTTTAGGACGAAGAATCAGATTAGCTGTTTTAAATTCACGTCCTATGAAAACAGGCACGCTCAGTCATCCTGTTCAAATCACTGATGCCACATCAGGAAGAGAGACCGAAAGGACAGTTCTTTTGTTTCCCCACATATCTCACTTTCTGTATTACGCTCCTTGACGTCACTCTGTCGTACGGTCTCAGTTCCCGTGTCTGTTGCTTTGACTTTGTTCTGAGAAAGAGGAAGCAGGGTTGAATGCACTCTGCTCTGGTGGCATGCCTCAGACTGGCCTCTTTTTTCTTTCTTTTTTCTTCTTTGAGCCAAACGGCTACTCTTCACTCAGCCACGTCACAGCAATGTGGACCCACTTCTGCACTCACGCCATCGACAAACAGGAAGAGGAAATAGTGCATGCTTCTGAGTGTGTTCAGAGAGGGAAATGGCCACTTGACTCTGTTGGAAAGTATGTGTTTGTTTCAGTTTACGTTCATCCTTCTTGGATGGATGTAGTGTGGGTGTCAGACAGACCTCAGCAGCCCAGACTCATAAATATTTAGGAGGAGATGAGGAAGAATGGTTATCTCAGACAAGGCAATGCAGAGCATGTGTCAGAGAGAGATGTGTATGTTTGGTTATAGAACTGAATTTGAGATCGAATCTAAAGCGCTTAATGGAAAAAGCTATTCATCTTTATGTGACTAGAAATCCTTATTTAACGTCTTAAATGTTGAAAGCTTTTGCAGCAAGCTGGTGATTACCACAGGAAATAATTTTCACTCACACTTCAGTTTGTAAAAACAAACCGAAAAACATGTTGACAGTTTCTAACAAAGGGAAGTCAATTAAACTGTAAGTTGATGAAAGTTGAGTCGAAATGAAAACTTAAGCAATAGTTATTTAAGATTATTTAGTGTAAAATACATGTAATTTGAAAATAACACATAATGCAGATTTTCCATGGGCGCAGCATTCAGACATGAGTACCGGTTACATCAGTGTCGGTAAGGACCGACTGTTGGCTCTGGATCCATGATGAATGGCTTGTCCACTCAAGGCAGGTGTCTTTGACGTCATCCTGTCTGGAATTTCAGAAATCTGTCTCAGGTGTTCTGTGTTAGCACTGAGCACTGTTCTCTTATCGACTTGATATATGTCATGCATTTGCTTTAGTGTAGAGTTTCATCTAATGCGATTTGAGTGCATTTGCCCTTACACCCTGTACTGGCCAGTGCTTAGATCCAGATTCACCTTTTTGCTAATGCTTTACCCCCACCCCCCAACCTCCAACTCTGCTATGCCAGCTATGTGGAGAATGAGCCATGAGCTGGCCATCATAGTTGTTTTTTTTCCTCTCCCCTTTGTTTTGTTTTTGTTTTTTCTTCTTCCCACAGTTTGAGTTTTAGGTTCTTCTGATTTATTATCAGAGTATTACCCTTTTTTTTTTTCATCTAGGGAAAACCATGAAATCAACCTGAGATCACGTTCTTTCCTTTTTTTAATGCAAAATGTTTGATTACAAAAAAATATGATAGTAGTTTAACAATTTTAGAAATAAACATGATTATTATGGTCAGAACAAGTATTATATTTCTCATTCATTTTGTCATAACCTTTATTTGTTTAAACTTCTTAATCTTCATTTCTGGGTTTAAATGGTTGTAACTGTTGTAGTCTGACTTTTGGACCCTGCTGTATCTGTATTTATATAAAAATGTGAAAAAGGTTTTTTCCAATTTCGGTATCAAAGCAAAACACAAAAACATGCTAATTTAACAACATTTTTATTAATAACGTTAAACAAAAATTAAATGTACAAACCAATGCCATTCTTTATACGTATTTAAAATTGTTTCAAGTTTTTCCACAAGTAATAAAAGTATGAAAAAAGTAAACAAGTTTCACCCAAAAGTTTAGTCATAGTTCTGCTGCCACTGAAAAACATCTGTAAACTGTTGTCTGTTTTAGGGTTTGCTGGTGTGTTTCAGGATCTTCCTCAGTCTGCAGCTGTAAAAGGAAAATATAATATACTTCAGTAAAGCAATGGGCTGAGTCTGACCAAATGCAACATTAGATCATTGACACCTGCTAAAATATAACTTGCAGTAAATAACAAACCTCAGCTTTTATAATAAATTTAGATAAGATTGCAAATATTAAGTGTATATCAAATAGATGGAAACTGTAGTATTAAAAACACTTTACAATAAGATTTTATCTGTTAGATAACATGACCTAACAATAAACAATAATTATATGGCA
>NW_015540871.1:1214182-1214510 GCF_001515605.1 Sinocyclocheilus anshuiensis | reverse complement strand
TTTCGAGGGGTCCCCGTTAAAAATCGCGTTCCGGGGATAAAATACGCGTGTTTTGGCGGGGTTACCCTGGTAAAATTCGCATTCCAGGGGCTAAATATCACGTTAATAGGGTCGTTTTTCAACCCGCGGACATGGAAAACAACCCGCGGCAACAGTGTTAAAGCAGCTCAATTCCGCGGGAAAACTGCGGACTTGGCAACAGTGGAAGAGGATAGTTTTCTGATGGCGCATCAAGAACCGGTACTTAAGAAAACCTGGTACCGTAACGTTTTCATTTTTTTAGTACCGACTTGGTACCGAAATACCGGGTCTTTTGACAACACTAGTC
>NW_015540871.1:1198727-1213922 GCF_001515605.1 Sinocyclocheilus anshuiensis | reverse complement strand
CACCTTTAATAAAATAAAATTTCACATAATTTCACTTTAATGTTTGTATAATGCTAAAAAAGATGTTTAAGAAATGATAATTGCTACAGAATTGTTAAGAGACAGTGTGTATGCACTGGATATCTTTAGGGATGTTTGTAATTAAACAATAACTTGTTAATAAAGTTGTCAATAACTAAATTTGCCAATAATTAAACAAGCAAGTTGACTACTGAAAATATGTTTTGATTTCAAGCAGAGTTGGCCAATTTCAAAGAAAATCTCAGAAGATTCCCAGTTTTTCTCTGTAACCATTAACAAGGTGTATGAATGATAGTGTAGGATTTTAAAAGCTGTGTAGTGTATTCCAACCGTGAAGTGATATTTATCGAATATGTGGTATGCAAACTACTGCCAGGTGATTTAATTTAATATCATATTAACCACCACATGCAAATCTCATTCCGGTCTTTACGACTGATTCACTGGCCTGTGCTTGGAGCTCACCACCTTCATTAGAAGCTTTACACTACAGTCCTTCTATCATAAACATCAGGAATAGGATAACATACATTTGTCGGCTTGATGCCTTTTCGACCCTGAAGTAGAAGTTCCTATCAAATGTTGCTTTGAATCTTCAGTTTTCTCTTCTAAGGGGTTGACGGCTGCTCTGTCTCTCTCTCTCTCTCTCTGTCTCTACAGGACTATCTACCAACACAGCAAGACATCCTGCTGGCACGTAAGCCCACCAAGGGCATTCACGAGTACGACTTTGAGATCAAGAACGTGCCCTTCAAGATGGTGGACGTGGGTGGCCAGCGGTCGGAGCGCCGCAGGTGGTTCGAGTGCTTCGACAGCGTCACCTCGATCCTCTTCCTCGTCTCGTCCAGCGAGTTCGACCAGGTGCTGATGGAGGACCGGCAGACCAACCGCCTCATGGAGTCGCTCAACATCTTCGAGACCATCGTCAACAACCGCGTCTTCAGCAACGTGTCCATCATCCTCTTCCTCAACAAGACAGACTTGCTTGAGGAGAAGGTCAAAACGGTGGCCATCAAGGACTACTTCTCCGAGTACACAGGGGAGCCGCACAACCTGGAGGACGTGCAGAAGTTCCTGGTGGATTGTTTCCGGAACAAGCGCCGAGACCAGCAGCAGAAGCCCCTCTACCACCACTTCACCACCGCCATTAACACGGAGAACATTCGCCTGGTCTTTCGAGACGTCAAGGACACCATCTTGCACGACAACCTCAAACAACTCATGCTGCAGTGATGCTGGTCCAGCCATTACCTTCAGTAAACCTCTCCGAAATAACCCTCTTCTGCTCTGAAGAAACTGACTCCAATGTTTGTACTCCACAAAGTAACCTTTCTGAATAGCTCTGATGTGCTTTTATGCGAAGAAGGCGGCCTAGCCTAGCGGTCTGTCAGGAACACGGGACGGCGGGTAGTTATTCTCTTAGAGAGTAAGCTTAGAGAAGAGAGTGGGTCTGGCCACTCACACTTGTCCTGCCAAGAGAAGCTGTACGTGTCACTGAGCATCACCCTCTCGCCGAAGGTGCCAAACGCAATGCACTCCTCCCTCAACAAGGGGAGAAAAGCAAGATGAGATCCTAGCACTGTTCTTTGATCTGTTACCTTTGAGCCTTTTATTACTGACCAAATAGCAAGATAAGATGCAAATGCTGTTTTAACCTTTTAACAGGAACTATGTTCTGAGCCTTTCTGTCGATACCTGCCTGGCCTTAATTTTCCCCCTTATTTTGATTGGTGTTTTTAACGTGTAGATGTCTAATCAATTGTAAAATTTTAGAATTCCGTTTTTTTTTTTATATAGATCTATGAATATATTTACCGATCAGCTTTTTAAGTTATGTTTCAGAAGTTTACACTCTTATTTTCCTCTGCTGATGGATAACGCTCACAATTCGTACCACTTGATAAACTGAACTTATACTGTGGTTAGCCACGCTAGGCAAGCTGATAGATGCAGTATGCATACAGCATAAACTCAGGGCTGAATGTAGACCACTTAAGCGTAGTTGTTCGCCTTCAGGAACATCCACTAATTGTAGCTCTCCATCAGTGGCTGGAAATCACATTTCCTTGCTGGCCTGCAGACGACATCCTCCGCTCTGCCCTAGCTAGAGTCTGGAAGAACTTCTTTATCCATCAGGGAACGAAAAACGGTTTCTTGTTAATTTATTTGCTTTCTGTTTTTGTTTTTGTTTCTTGTTCCACAACCAAAACTAAACTGGCTTATCGGTCAGAACCCGCTAACGAAAGCGTCTGTATTCACAAGTGCCACATGTTTAAGGTACCAATAATTTGAACAAACTTCCTCAAAAGGGATAGATCTTATTATGTGAACCTCGTTCCCTCAACAGTTGTGTATAGCTACTTTGTATAGTGCCATGTCCGCCCTGAATACTACTGTTGTAGTAAGTATTTTATGTAAATAGTCTATTCCTCACCGTCCTCACTCTTTTCTAACAGATATGTAACCTACACTGAAATGTATAGCTGTTTTTTTGCCACTGTGCACCCATAAATCCAGAGATACTGACTCACTGCCCGCATTTCGCCCCATTCAGGGTTGCTCTTTTGGCTGGTGCGTCTCAGCTGAATGCTGCCTGTATATGTGGCCTATGCATTCAGATGGCTGCAGCTAGGCCTGGCGGTAGAGGACTCTTTGTCTGGTGTCGAATTCTGCCTTACTCCCCTGGCTGAAGTCCCAGGAGGCTCGTGAAAAGCAAGTATTACGTCTTCACTCTCCAGTCTCCACTGACAATGTCCTGTGTTTTCTAGTGCCATTCACTGCCCCCCAGTGCCAGGAAACCGGGCATTGCATAGAGCGTTTGTTGTCATCTTAGTATCCAATATTAATAAATACTTAGTATCCATTTTAATATTTCACTTTACAAACTCAGACCGTTCCAAGCACAAGATGTTGACTTATTTGAGTATCAATTGAGTATTCGAGAAAAACTGAGTATCAACCTCTAGTATTTGCTGCCTAGTTCTAGTATGCCGAGTCTTAAAACGTTGTATTATCTGCCTTTGAGCTTAGAGAGACCTTAATAAAGCAAGTGTTATGTACTTGCCAAAACCCAAAGGAATGCCTGAGGACCTTTACAAGTCCACGACTTCCATCGTCTGGGAGCCCTGAGGGCAAACCCAAGTGCTTGTGCAAATGATGTCACTGTCTGGTGTAGCCGTGACCGATCTGTCGGTATGACCGGTGGAGGACAAAAGCTGCACCAACATGCACACTGCCTCAATGCCTCTAGTGGAGAGCACTGGTTTGTCGTCTTTAGAGTGCTCCTAACGGTTGACATGTTTAAAGGAAGGGCAATGCTGCAGATAGATACACTACTTCAGCTGTGTTCACTGCTGAGGCGTGTGAGAGAGAAACGTCATTTTGTGGCAGTTCTGTGTTGTCTTTCATTAGCCATTCATGTTCGTTTTTTTCCACTATTCCTGCAAGAGTAGTTGAGGATGGTGTTTAAAAAAACAAGTCTTTCTCACTATATCCTTATCCAAAACTTGATTCTGATCAGAGATGGCTGATTTGCTGTTTTCGGCTTTGCCCAGATAATCAAGTTTGATTCATAATAATTATGCAAGAATCATGCCTACCACATAAAAGAATTCCTAATGCCTCCAGATTGATGCCTCAGACATTTTTGGTCCTTCTTTTCTGGTCCTTTTTTTTTTTTTTTGTACTTAGGTTTTTTTTTTAAATTTGATTTAATGTGGATGCTTTTGAGTCCTCATATCAGAATAATTCATGCTAAAGATTTCCAGACTCCTGTGCTCAGTAAAGAATATAGACCTGCTTTCATTGTACAGTCTAACATATGCTTCTTCATTCTTCATCATTGACCCAATAAAATCATTTTGCAAAAACTGTCATTTTGATTTTGTTTTTTTTTTCAGAATAACTATAAGCAATTCTGCAGCTTGTTTTAATTTCTACAAAAAACGAGTCAGTGAAAGTGCAATTCCATATTGTGAACACTAAGCTGTAGTGTTACACCAAATGTATCCAGGGTTTCAGTGAGCTTTTTCTCATTTACATGAAAACTTTTTAAAATATAAAAAGATATTTTTTAACGATACATTATTCATTTTATATTCTTTTAGCTTTATGGGTGTTACAAAAAAAAAAAACAGCAGGTTGTGATGTTTGCCATGTATGTCATGCATATTGTCTATTGGGAATCTGCACAATAATAAAGATAGATGACAAAACATTCAAAGATACTGTTCTTAAAATAATTTATCAGATTTAATATAAATTAAGCTTGATTTATATTCAATCTAAAATGTTCTTTAAGGAACAGTGTGAGAAATTGTGATATAATTACAATATATGTCATGATGATTCAGCAAAAAAATATGTTTAGAAACAAAAAGCATGTGCACAATAATGGATTTTCAGTTTTAGTCTAAGCAAGGCAAGGCATTCCAAATAACTTGACACTACTAAGATACCAGACGGTGAGCGTGATTTCACCAAGTACAACATGTTCCTGGATCAACATCCTTGTTGATCCTGGAACAACATTCCTATCAACCAATCAGAATTGAGGGATAACTTTTCAGGAAATATCTGTTTTAGTCTTACGATCAGGGTTAGGTGCTTCTACACCCTTGTTATTCACCAATCATTTCACACTGTTTTTAGGAATAAATTATGGGTAGGGTTAGGTTTAGGGGTAGGGATTGGGTTAAGTCTATATTTTTGGACAGTTATGTTGATCCAGGATCAACAAAAGATGTTGATCCAGGAACATGTCTGTCTTGGCAAAATCACGGCGACCGATACCAGACGGCTGTCTTCACAGAGTGAGGTTACTGTTACTGCAGCTGCATGTGCTGTGCTGATCTTCTGCAGAGGTGGCTTGACCGCTGCAGCAGAGCAACATGACTCAGCTTTTTGTAAATGGTCATGTGACTGCTTCATATAGACCACTACAATAGGATTTACTTATGTGGTGTTCCCCAGAGAAGATGAATCTGTGAAGTATCAAATAAATAACCGGGACTCAGTTATAAAAATCATTGCTTTTATTCTACATTGAACATGTTCTGGCATTGCAATATTCAGAAGTGCAGGATCTCACTGGCAGAAATAAGCATTACATTAAAAAAAAAAAATAATACAAATCAAAGGAAAGAAAAGATGCACAAAATGTGTTTTCTCATCAAAAGTACAAAACCTAAATAAACAGTATTTAAATACATGTATGACAAATTAAAAGAGTTTACAGAACAATAAGAGGTACATAAGATTTCAAGTAATTAGGTAAGTGCTTTAATGGGATTTACCTACAGACAGACTCCTCTATGCAGTACATGGTGCTAGAATACATTTCATTCTTTTTTCATTTTAAACTGACTCCAGTGCTCATAAACTGTCATTTCTCTCCATCAAATTATCCATTCTTCTGTCATTCATGTAGTGAATTACACATAAAAAAAAAATACTACAGTCAAGCTGCTCATTCATTATGTTTTCAAGGCCGGTTCTCACAGAACACGTTTTATTGCGCTACTTTTTACGGACCTCTTTAACCATTGCTGCGCATTAATTAAAAAAAAAAAAGTTAAAGCAACTGTATGTAGTTTTGTATAATACTGCGACTTTGGAGGCCCCCTGCAATTAAGTGAGTGGAATTCACTACTGTAAATATATCAGTCTGTAATAGCAGTGGATAGCTGTACACCTGCATTTGTTGCTGCCATAAAGCAATCCGCCCTTCTTGCGGAATTTCATACCCGCTTTATTAGAAGTCTGTGTACCATCAGAATGATCTTGAAACTGATATTTCAAGGTTTAAAAAAACGTACATACAGTTGTTTTTAAAGAAGTTTTACGCGTCTGGAGACTCGGTCCGTGCACCGTGTCAATTTAACAGAAGTTCAACTTTTTACATGTCTCAAGACTCACGGTTTATGCATTCATTTCCATTTGTCTATGCCAAAAAGATTTTTTTGCGTTCTACAATGCTGTTGTTTTCACATAAACGTGCGATAGACGGGACGACTTTTTAAAAACGTACTTGGAAACAGTGCGTCTGGTGCTATGTGAATGCCCCTTTTAGCTTCCCGTTTGAAGTCACAAGCTCTGCGTAATTCCGCAGAATTCTCTGACAAGGCACAGACGGCGCACTCCAAATTATGGCGATAACATTACATTCTATAGCCATAATTTTTCATGAGAAACTCTTGAATGTGTTTCTAGGCAGCCTACATATCTGAGCAGAAATTGAGAGGACAGAAGCCTTTGACGTTTGGTCAGCATAACTCATCCCTCATTCAACATGTTCTGACTGATGATGGGTTACTCTTGATGGAAGACCAAGTGGTCATCAGAACTACATTAACATCTAAGCTGAGATGTTGCCATCTTACTTTCCATTTACAATAGCAATACTAGTTAAATATTAAACCATTGAACACAGACCCGTTATCTATAGGTAAGCAAATGACATATAACCCTGAAACACTAGACAGCTCTGTACCCGTCTCACCTTCATCTCTGAATGAGGCTTATGCAACCTAATGCAATATACATTTGCATCATGGCCTCACTCTCAGCAGCAAAACAGCCTGAGGTTTCATTTTTTTAGACGTTAAAGCCAGAACTAAAAGTGGTATGATGGTTTGTGGACAACATAATTATGAAATAAAGAGTGAAATTGCATTTCACACTAAGACTTTGGTAAATGAGAGGTATAGAACTGAATGCCTAATGGGTTTAATTCTTGTCCTCTCTAAAAGTGTGTCTGTCTGTGGAGACTAGTACGTAGCACACAATATGACAGGAAAGGAACCTCAAAATTCTTGTTTCCTTTCAATAAATAATGATACAAGGAATGTAAACGTGTTTTTGGGATTATGATTGGGTGGTCAGCAAAAGTGCAATGAACAGTGATTAAACTCTTCTTTAATTGCCTTAAAGTTAGATTTGTGACTATTTTACCCTGTTGGCACTGGGTTTGTGTATGGCAGCCTTTGGGATGATCATTCAAGTGGAGGATAAGTGTGTTTACTCTTGAGGTGAGGTGGTATTCATACTGGCCACGGTTTGCTCTTTGCAGGACCGTTGTCAAGCTCCATGTCCATTTCTACAAAGTCAGCAGGGCCATAATCACTACCCTGTGAGCTGGAGTCTCTGTCTGTTGTTTGCTGGTCATTTCTCCTCCTCCAAAGGCAAAGGCCGGATTTGGCTGGACGCACCAGCCCAAGAAACAGAGCACCGACTCCCATCCCAGCCGCGCAGGAGTAAAAGGCTGACCCGTAATTGTCAGTCCTGTCTACCAGAAAACCTGAAACAAAAGACACAAGATGACATTTATAAATGTGTGTGGGAGGCAGATTTATAGGTTTATAACAAGATTCTTTTCATTTACTGGAGGAAGTATGAATGGTTTGCAAATTGGGGTCCACGTTCATAAGGGATCACTGAAACATTTAAACAAAAAGATTTTACAAAATGTACTTTTGGTGGTATCTAAGTTAACATGCACTTAAGAAATTAATTAAATGTGTTTAACTTGATTATTATTATTATTTTTACATTCACCAAATGTTGATACATTTTTAAAAACTGTTTGCTTTTTACATTCGCAGTACACTGACAAAGTAAAATATTTAATATGATTAATTTAATATTTATTTAATTTATGGTATATGTAGAACTGACCATGAAATGAAAAAACCACAGGGCTTAAATAGACAGGACAAATAAAGGGAGAACCTAACTAAACACACCTGAACTGAGGAACCTAGTCATATCAGTAACTATAGAAACAAACAGGCAGGGAACAGAGGAAGACAGAACTAATTAACAGACTAGAAGGCTAGGGGTGCTTCTCAATATCCCTCCTCGTTTCCCCGCTCCTCTGTCCTCCATCCTATGACCCGGAAACCGATCAAGCTCAGCCATCTTGTAGGACATCTCAATTCTCTAATTGCGCCGCGAGGACCGAGGAATGAGGAGGCTTCCTGAGGAGCTATGAGCGAGGATACACCTTTGCTGAAGTGTTTTTCATCGAAAAACCTGACGCACGTATACATTCTCCTCCCCTTCACATCTGTTGTAATAATTTTAATTTAGATTTTACCTTTGCAGTTTAAATACCTGAGGAGCTATGAGCAAGGTTACACAGGTGTATCCTTTGCGGAAGTGTTTTTCGTCGAAAAACCTGACGCACGTATACATTCTCCTCCCCCTTCACATCTGTTGTAATAATTTTAATTTAGATTTGACCTTTGCAGTTTAAATAAACCATACATGTCATATATTTCAAACAGGGCATCTTGCTTTATTAATATTTATTATGAATGTCTTAAATAACAAACTTGAACAACATAAGGGCAGATCCCTTTAGCGCAGCTGATGATGCTTTGAAGTGACGCTAAAGGGAGCGAGGGTATATCATTTCACTTGATTCAACTCCTCCGTCCTCCCGTCTTTTCTTTGCTTCCTTCCCTCGCATCCTGAAGGGGTGGAGCTAAGACGCGAGGAAAGGAAGCAAGGAAAGGAAACGAGGATGCACAAATAAGAATTGAGAAGCACCCTAGACGATTTTAAGGCCGATTTTAAGTCAGATTTGCATCCTCGAACGATCGGGGGGGGTGTCCCGATTCGCGGCTTGTCGCAAACTATTTTTTTGTCCAAAAAATCCTTTATTGTGTGGTGTCATTACGATTATTTATCTGCTCCCGATCGAGACGGAGCGTCGCTGAACTCAAATCTCTTGATCGGGCTGCCTCTGACGTGATACCCGCGATAGCAAATGAGAGCGAGCAAGCGTCACCTACCGGAGGTTGCGTGCTTCTATAGCTGAAACTTGGCAGCCACAAACAAGCCATAAAAGCAGAGAACATCACCCATATTCTTTTTTAAACTTTGTTTTTCACTGTGAAACAGAACGCGCGCCAGGAGAGCCAGCTGACAATGTTGATTGTCCTCTATTTGTTTTTCTTCTCTAGTCACATTTGATCTCGCGAGTCTCCGTGAGATCTCGTGTCACTGTGAAATCGTTCCTACAATCATCAAGTGTGTGGTCTCGCGGTCTGGTCGAATCGTCTAGTGTGCGCGTTCAGAGGATTATAAGGCTAAAAATCGGTTGAACTGTCTTCATGTCTGTGGTCTCCCATGGTTTTAAAATCGTTTAAGATTTGAAAATCGTCTAGTGTGCGCGTTCAGAGGATTATAAGGCTAAAAATCGGTTGAACTGTCTTCATGTCTGTGGTCTCCCATGGTTTTAAAATCGTTTAAGATTTGAAAATCGTCTAGTGTGCGGACAGCTTAACTTAGAAACACATGCACAGAACATGAAAACAGATCAAAAACAAACTCTAAGCATGAACCAACAAACCAAGGTACACCAGGAACATTCACCAAATTTAGATAATATTTCTAAAAATTTAATTTAATAATATTTATTTTGGGGTTTTTTAATATCTCACACAATATAAATGTTTTTTATGCATGAAAATATATAGCTGCCTAAATGGGTTCCTTTGCATCATATTTGAATGTCTTTTAAAAACGCCTGTTTCTAGCCAGTTGTCAGATTACTATGCATCAGAGTGGTTTGTAACTAAAGTGGTTAGTCTAAAGAGGCTGTTTTTACCTCCTAAAGGTGGACCAGCCAGTCCTGCAAAGCTCTGGATACAGACATAGACGCCAACAGCCGATGACATTCTCTGAATGCCGATCACGTCATCTTCAGCCAGCATTGGGATGTGACTGGAGGCCACGGTGCCCAGCAGAAAGCCATAGAAACAGGAGCAGGACATGAGCCCCCAGAATTCAGTGACAAAAGTGAAGATGACCAGCACTGGACAGAGCAGCACCGTGCAAATCAGCAGAATGTAGATTTTGCGGATGGGCCTGCGATTGAGAACCCAACCCATGGACAGACGACCTAGAATCTCAGCCACAGCCATGGCCGAGAGCATGTAGGTGGCGCTGTCACGTGACACTCCTCGGCTCACGCTCAGCTCAATGACGTAGAGCTGCGGAGCGAAGAAGCCCAGACTGGCGAACAGGCCAAACAGTGCGTAGCAGTTGAAGCTGGCATCTCTAAGCACGGAGAAGTCCAACAACTTGGGCCTAGAGGCGCTCGAGTCTACTCGTTCCTGTTTGAGTGGGGTTTCAGGCAGCACTGGTTGCTTGTTTTCACGGTTTTCTTCTTCCTCCTTTTCCTTAAGTGCTTTTTTCTCTGCAGAGTTCTGTTCTGTAGATTCCTGGCCCTCGGACAGGTTGATCTGGGAAGAGGTGACGGATTGGACCCCTGAGTCCACAGAGCCGAAAGAGGTACGTGTGAATTCATTCTCCTGGTCATATTTGGATTCAGGTTCTTTAAGGGGGGATGTGGAACCCTCTGAGGCAGTGGGTTTGGGTTTAATGACTACTGGCTTTAGCAGAGCCCCACAGACGATAATTGAGGCCTGCATAACCCCAATCATGATCAAGCAGTTGCGCCAGCCCATATGCTCCTTCAGTGCATTCATAGCTGCAACGTGAATTCAAATGAAATTAATTACAGAAAGACCAGTTTTTCAACATGTCTGAAAAACATTAGGCTTCCTGTGAAAAATAATAGTCTTTTATGACTATGCAAATATATTTGACTTCCAAATAGACTTTTATCATGTTATGTACATGCTTAGCTAATGTGTAACATTCCAAACTAGTCTGCCTGTGTGTTTAAAGGGCCAGTTCACCAAAAAATGTATAACCTATCATCATTTGTTCACCCTCATGTTGTTCCAAACCTGTATGACTGTCTTTAGTCTGTGGAACTCAAAAGAAGATATTTTAAAAATGCCTCAGTGTTTTTTGTTCATACAATGAGAGTCAATGGGGTCCAATATGGTTTTGGAGAAAAACATGGAGAAAAACAGATCGAACAAAATATCATGTTTTGTGTTATGCAGAAGAATGAATGACACGAGGCTGAGAAAATGTGTGAACTATCCAGAGGACTATGTTGCACAGCTCTGGCCATCATACCTGGAGCAAGTGCTAGTAGGGAGAAGCATTCTCCTGTGGAGGCTATGGAAGTGACGAGGGAACGGCGCTTGCTGAAGTACTGGGTCAGGATGGTAACTGTAGGCAGGAAGGTAAGGCAGTAACCCAGGCCTGTAAATAAATAGCAAAGAGGGAGATGACAGCCACTGGTTCCTTCAACACAAGGGGCTCAGGGCCGGGCTCAAAGCACGCCAAGAACCAGGCCGCTCTCAAAGGGCTGAAAGAAAACTGTATTTAAAAGAGACAAAAAAAGAGACAAGGAGAAACAAAGATCGGCAAGGTTAGGATCAACAAATGATGGTGGGCAGGGAGTGTTTTGATATTTGGGGAAAGCTAGCAGTGCATCTTTTGAGAAATCTGAAAATCCAAATAATTATGTGGTCACATTGAGTGTCAATTCTAATTTGAGCAATTGAGAGTCAATTCTAATTTGAGCAATTGAGAGTGTTTATATATATATTTTTTTAAATCAGCTTTTTATAACAATTAATGAAAAAGGGATTCTCCATGTGTGGACTGGATGGCTTGCGTGTGAATAAATTATTAAATAAAAATGAAATCTTCAAACATATTGTCTTATATTAGGGTATTTAAAATGTGCATTATGAGATATATTTAAACGAATTGGTGTCTTATACAATTGACAGCTTTCTTAAAAGAAGGAAATTTGAAATAAGCCAAGTTCACTTTTGCATAATGTGTTTGAATCCTGCAACTGTATGTCAACACATGAAAACACTCATCCTGTTATAAAGGGGTGTGTGTTACTAAAGGTGTCAAGAATCAGGTTTATTGATGCTGACAAGTCATACACCAGTCACAGCACTGCTTGAATTCCCTCTCTGTCTTTAAAAAAAGTAAGCGAATAGAAGAGAGCATCATGTTTACTAGGGGGAAAAATACTCATACAGTAATGAAATAGAAAATAAATATGGGTAAATGACAGAAAATTAAGACTATTATTTTTATGACAAAAAATACACTACCGGTCATAAGTTTGAGCTTGGTGAGATTTATAAATGTTTTTTGAAAGAAGTCTCATGCTCACCAAGGCTGCATTTATTTGATCAAAAATACTGTAAAAGAGCAGTATTGTGAAATATTATTACAAATTAAAATAACTCTTTTCTATTTTAATATATTTTAAAATGCAATTTATTCCTGTGATTTCAAAGCTGAATATTCAACATCATTGCTCCAGTCTTCAGTGTCACATGATTCTTCAGAAATCATTCTAATATGCTAATTTGCTGCTTAAGAAACATTTCTTATTACTATCAATGTTGAAAACAGTTGTGCTGCTTAATAGTTTTGTTTGCATTTTTCGGGATTCTTTGATGAATAAGAAAGTTCAAAAGAACAGCATTTATTCGAAATATAACTTTATCCAGATTCTAAATGCTAACTAACAGTTTTAAACAAAAAGAAAGAAATTGTTACTTTGCAAAGGCTATGTTTGGAAATTCTGTCTCTTCTTTAATATAAAAATTCAACATTAATTCGTTTTCACAATATCATGCCATGCCACCCTTAGGAAACATGTTTTCAGTTACAAACTGCACTTGCAACAAAAAACAATGCAATATTAAAGTACTGAATAAATTCAGCAGTCATTTACCTTACGTACTTTGTTATAGGACAGTACAGGACAAAACATGTATCACAAATCTAACTCACACTCAAGCTGGATTTACCTGCAACGATACCCATGGTAATGTACATCTCAATGATGGAGTTGGTGAAGGCTGTTGTGATTGTACCCAGGCTGATCAGCAGACAACCAAGCATGACGACAGGCTGATAGCCAAAGCGGTTACTCATCAACGTAGAAAGAGGAGCTGTGGGAAAGATGGTGCCAACCATAAACACTTACGATACCACTCAGAAATGGAACAGCTGTGATATATTTGCAGTCTTACAGCTCAAATTCAATTACAAACACAGTAAATCTATGCACCTCCTGTCTGACTCTGTAAAGCTGCTTTGACACAACCAGTATTGCATAAAGCGCTATACAAATAAAGGTGCCTTGACTTGACTTCCTTTTCAAAACTGTCCTAAACTATCCATTAATGATGGTTCCATTTTTGCAGCAAACGCATGAAGTCAGTATCACTAGCAAGTTTTGCTTGGGGTAATCACTTTCTATCTGAGCCATTTGAGTGAGTGCCTCTGTTTGAACAAGAATGATCCTTTCAAGCCCACTCAGCTGGAAAAATGTGAATCCATCCATTGAGTCATGTAATGGTGGGGCTGCTTTGTCACTGGGCAAAGTAAGTGAATCTCCAGTCAGCCATCACAACAGCCGGCGGTCCTTACACAGCACAATTTAGCACATCCACTAAACAGGGCATTGCTTGCTCTCAACACAAATGCCAATATGAAACGATGAGCTTGGAAGACAGGATCAGTTTGACAGATTCACACTGCAGGAACTCGATATCTTTTTTTTTTGTGCATAATTCAAAGGGATAGTTGACCCAAAAATGAAAATTCTGTCATCTCTCACCAATATTTCATTTATAAACTTACTTTCTTCTCTGAAACATAAAATAGAAGATTAGAAGATTATAAAATAGAAGATTATTTTGAAGAATGTTGGTAACCCAACAGTTTTGGTGCCCACTAACTTCAACTGAATGGACAAAGAAAAGACATTTCTCAAAATATCCTCTTTTGGAACTACACGAGGGTGAGAAAATAATGGCAAACATTTAACATTTAGGTCAACTATCCCCTTAAGGCTTGAGAGAATTACAGGGAAATGACAGATCTGATGACACAGCTTGTTTCTTAATTTTACATTTTGTACCCGCCCTGCCTTTTGGATATGCCCGGTCTTTTTATAATGACCTATTTTCCGTCAACTTCCCTGGACTAAAATTGAGCTGTGTGTTTGGTGTAGCTTGTGAAAAAAGTTGTGGTCGCAGTAAAGTAAAACCAGCATTGATAATAACAAACTAAAAAAATAGTATTCAATGGCTTGTACAGATGTCTTTATGATCGTAAAAGCAAAAGCTAGTAATGAAAAATTTATTTAGGTTTGAAAAACTGTAGTAACCTGCAAAAGCATTCACCAGAAAACATTCTTGAATCTTTCTGCAATATCATACACTGAGGTATTTTTCTCTTGTGTAAACACTGAGGGGCACCTAGTACTATCGTATTGTATCTTTAAACATCTAGATTGAATTACCTGTGAAGGCCATGACAAAGACACAGATGGAGACAACCCAAGACACTCTGCTGTTGGTTTCATTAAAGTCTGTCATGAGGTCCTGGAGGAAGATCCCAAAAATCTTGATAATGCCATAGGTAAAAACCTCCACGAAGAAGAAGGCGGCAGCCACCATCCAGCCCCAGCCTCCATCAGGCACCTCATCGTACACATTGGGGCTTGTGCAGCCCTTCAGGGCAGACATTATTCCTGTCATGATGGACACTGACGTTTCTGTAAATGTAAGCAAAGTTACAGTACAGAGAGTTTTAGGTATGATAGGTAATTTCTACACGGCTTTGATGGTGTGCCCTTGTCAACTCAACAGCGGCTGTGTTTGAAAGCAGCTCATGTCTTTAATTTGCTCTGTCTGCTGGATTATTTTACCTTTCAAGGTGCTACAAATCAATAAAACATTTGTTAGGTAACCACTGTTAGGATATTAGAAAAAAATGGGAGTGCCAATGCCAAGCACCACTTTGAAACTTTGTTTATATATTTATATGTGTGTGTGTATATATATATATATATATATATATATATATATATATAATGTATATATACAGGGGCGTCTCCTTCGAGTAGGCAAGGGAGGCAGTGTCTCCACAAAATTGTCTCCACAAAAAATTCGCCAATATTACAAAATATAATATTAAAAAGAGTATAAATCGCTCGTTTTTCTAAAGAAACATTGTCCAACAGCGACACCAGCAGGTAAAGTTACAGCTGGAGTCCGTGTCTCTCTCGCCTCCCCTGAGCCCATAGAGTTTTAACAGACCCCGTGCCGTGAGTTTGGTGGGGGTTATAGAGAAATGAATGGGGGAAAATCACGTGAGAGGAGACAATGCCTCCATCGCGATATGATTGGATCTGGCTGGTTATGTTCGGCTGTGATTGGTTCATGCGATAAATCCCGCCTCTTGTGTTCATGCGCGTTACGC
>NW_015540871.1:1138373-1197925 GCF_001515605.1 Sinocyclocheilus anshuiensis | reverse complement strand
TATATATATATATATATATATATATATATCTTCAAAATATTGGATAAGAAAAAATTAGTAGTACAAAAATAAAACGAAGCCAATATTACAAAATATAACATTAAAAAGTGTATAAAATCACTAGTTTTTCTAAAGAAACATTGTCCAACAGCGACACCAGCAGGTAAAGTTACAGCGGGAGTCCGAGTCTCTCTCGCCTACGCTGAGCCCATTGAGTTTTAACAGACCAACTAAAGCGTGCAGTGGGGGGGTACTTGAGAATGAATGGGGGAAAATCACGTGAGAGGAGGCAATGCCTCCATCACGATATGATTGGATATGGCTGGTTATGTTCGGCTGTGATTGGTTCATGCGATAAATCCCGCCTCTTGTGTTCATGCGCGTTACGCGTTTGCGAATCAGTCTGAACGAACAATATAATGTCATTAATGGGAAGACTAATTTAAAAAAGTAAGTAAACAACGCACACACTTAGATATAATAACTTTGTTACATCAAAGTAAGACTTATAATGGCCTGAATACATGATAGTGAGTAATCAGCTTGGTGAAATTTAAAGTAAATCTCTGTGTCTACGGCTTTGATGGTGTGCCCTTGTCAACTCAACAGCGGCTGTGTTTGAAAGCAGCTCATGTCTTTAATTTGCTCTGTCTGCTGGATTATTTTACCTTTCAAGGTGCTACAAATCAATAAAACATTTGTTAGGTAACCACTGTTAGGATATTAGAAAAAAATGGGAGTGCCAATGCCAAGCACCACTTTGAAACTTTGATATATATATATATATATATAAATATGTATGTATGAAGTAAACAACGCACACACTTAGATATAATAACTTTGTTACATCAAAGTAAGACTTATAATGGCCTGAATACATGATAGTGAGTAATCAGCTTGGTGAAATTTAAAGTAAATCTCTGTGTCTGTGACCAATATTTACTAAGCATTGATGACTGATGAACTAAATAATTCAAAAAATAGTTAAAAGTTAACTATGAAAAAGAATAGCTGAACATAAGTTCACAAATAAAATATATTGTTTGTTACTGCCTTGAGTTATTATTTTGGAATAAATGTAAAATGCTTAAAAACACTATGATGAGATTCATACTTGGCTTTAATAAACAGAATATTGATTACATTGTTAATGTAAAAATATCTCAAAAATTGAAGAGCTAAAAAAGTCACAAGCGAGATGAAAGCAATATGAGCAATTTACTGAATAAAAACAAGGCAAACGTTTCTGTCACATGTTGACCATTTTCAATGCCAAGCTAACAATGTTAGAACTAGGAGCTCCTTTTTTTTGGTCTAGGCACTTCAGTTGGATTATTTTGAAGGCGCGGTGAGTCTCTGGCTGCTTTCATGTACAAATATCAAATTGTTTTTTTTTTTTTCCTCTGGTAGTGTAAGTAATGTTTATTTAACCAAGAACATGTGACTAGGACGGGAATTTACATTTTATTTAAAAAATTAAAAAAAAGGACTTTGCCTCATTTCAGAACACCACCGATATATATATATATATATATATATATATATATATATATATATATCAAGAGCTGGAGTTTATATTTCTGAAGAGTCAACATATCACAGCACTGAATTAGAATATATATAGTAGTGGTATATTGTAACACTCCAAAGAGAAAGGAAAACTTGAAATCGCATCATATGACCCCTTTAAAAACACTAACTTGATGAAATTCATACTTGGCTTTAATAAATAGAATTTTGATTAAATTGTTAATGTAAAAATATAAAATAAAATTGTTCTTTTTACTTTTTCTGATAGTGTAAGTAATGTTTATTTTACCAAGGAGGACTTTGCCTCATTTCAGAATAAAAACAAGGCAAACGTTTCTGTCACATGTTGACCATTTTCAATGCCAAGCTAACAATGTTAGAACTAGGAGCTCCTTTTTTTTGGTCTAGGCACTTCAGTTGGATTATTTTGAAGGCGCGGTGAGTCTCTGGCTGCTTTCATGTAAAAATATCAAATTGTTTTTTTTTTTTCCTCTGGTAGTGTAAGTAATGTTTATTTAACCAAGAACATGTGACTAGGACGGGAATTGCTATATATATATATATATATATATATATATATATATCATACCATATCAAGAGCTGGAGTTTATATTTCTGAAGAGTCAACATATCACAGCACTGAATTAGAATATATATAGTAGTGGTATAGTAGTAGTAGTATAGCAGATAGTAGTGTCTATACACTAATATATTTCTTAAGACGTGGACAATTTTAACTATCAAGACACAACTATAAGCACTGTCTTATTATTAGACGCAGTACAGCAGGACTGTGACGTCCAACATCTCAACCTCTCTGCATGAATCACATGCCCCGTAACAAAATGTTTTACCGTAACCGTATTTAAAAAATTAATTAATTAAAAATAACATCTTAACGCCTAGCTTTATATATTCACTAGACAAACGTGGCAGTCACGGGCGCCCAAAACGCAATATAGCTCGAGTATAAATCGTTTTAACTTACCGAAACGTTGAAGAGACTGGGGGACACTCGGGATATTGAAAGAAAACAAAGCCCAGTAGAGCTAGCTTTAGCTGGCTTAGTTGAAGTGTGTTAACTGGAGAACATCGTTCCTGCTCCGGAGCATCCGCAGTCACTTCTGAGGAGAGCGCCAGTGGTATTTGGAAAATGACCCTGTTCAAATATATCGTTTTCTAGTTTATGTCTGACTACATTAACAATTTATAAATACTGATATTATAACTAGACTGAGTGTTATCTGCCAGCTCTCTGTCTCTGTTTCCTCTCGCTGTCTCTGAGTCTGAAGCTCGGCGGAGTTTGTACCGGCTGAAGCCGGTATTCAAGCGCGGGCGCGACAGCAGTCTCAGCAGTCGGAGAATCGGGAACGCGCACTGCACTTCCCGGTGGTGCACCTGCACCGCTGGATGCGCTCAGGTCTCACCTGTCTGTTTACTTTACACAGAGAACATCCCCTGACAACACCTGGAGTTCATGTGTCCGAAGAGTCAACATAGCACAGCACTGAATTAGATCATTTGTTATTTAACCGCGACAACACTTCTGTGTTCTGTGAAAATACACGCATTTCATAAATAGCCTAGTTATTAATAATAGTAATTTTATGAACAGCAGTGTGAAAAATCAAGACGTTTTGTGAGCATCAGAAGAGCACTGCGCGTGTCCGTAGTGAGTGACTGTCTAAAGGCACAAGCACGCGCGCGCCGAGCAATTCTCGTGCACGTGAAGCATGACGCGAGCCTGCTGGGTAAAACAGGTTTATTCCAGTTCGAGGCGAGCTAGCTCATAAAGATTACATTATCAGCCTGCGTTTAATGGCTCCTTGTGAATATAGAGGGAAAGGTCAACATTTAGTAACAGCTTTCAAAGAAATTCTTTAAACAAAACTTAGGTTTTTGTTATTTTTCTATCTCGCCAGCTGTGACGTCACTCGCGCCTCAGCACGGCAGGAAGCGCTCTAACGGTAATAATGCGACGGCTGTTCTGATTCATGAAGTCTAACCCACACAACTACTTCCGCATTTAAAACAAGCTATAGGCTGCTGCTGTTGCGAAAACATGAAAGAGACTGATCACTTAAGACACGTTTAAGTTTTTTTTAATACTGCTTTAGTTTGAGAGATAAAAAAGTATACACACATTTACACACACAGTGTGGGTTTTTTTACGTTTTGCATCTAATTTAATCATATTTTTGCAGTAAAAATGTATATTATCAGCACTACAGTTTAAGTAAACAGTTAATTAAAAATTTACACAATTTCTAAGTCACATTTTTGCTTCAACTCCACAAATTTGTATAAAACCTGATAATTATGTTCTCTAGCCTGATTTGAAAAATGATCCAAAGTGCATCTGCTTTGATAGAAGAGAATCTGACCATCTGTACAAATTATTCACCGGATAAATCTCACAAATTTAATTGGTAGATTTGATTAGTGACCTAGAAATAGTGCAGAATCTGAAATATGTCTTTCTCATTTTATGTCATAATGTTTCTTTTATTTTTAAAATGCTTAAAATTTGTGCATGCTTCCAGTTAAATTGTACAAAAGTTAAATTATCTTTTGAATCCCAGAGGTCTTCTAAATCATTTCTCTTTGCCAGTGGTCAGATTACGCATTTATCTTTCTAGGTGACCTTACAGAGGACCTGTCATTTAAGGTGAGAGATAAGTAACCAGCTAACTGTTACCTAAGAATGCATCATTGTCTTTCATAAGGACTAGATGGAGAGTGCTTGTGTTGCAATCAGCACACAAAACAAAGCAGCACTGTTTATGTCTGGTTTCTAAGCTACAGTTGCCATAGATTAATAGAGTGCAGAACAGTGAATCTCAAACTTTTTGATGAGTACTGGACCTTCGTCACATTTGGAAGCGTCCCCAAGGACCCGCAGAAAAATATCAGCCCACTGGTGTCATTAATGTTTTTGTGACAACCAAATGCAATCAAGTATAATTTACTACCAGTTAAGTTAGTTGATTTGTCCAACATTCAGCCACACCATCAGATTGGCTTGTTCTTTATGGGAACATTTCATATGTCAAAATATCCAAAATATTTATGGCATAGGCTACTCATATATTTTATACGGACCCTCTGGCATTATGTCAAGTTAAATTTTCTTAACTTCTGGTTGAGAAAGCCTGAAGGAGAATATAAGTAAATTAAGCCTTTGAGGCTCCAAATATTTGTGCTTATGTTGCATTTTTTTCTATTTCTATGTATTTTTCTGAGATTGTTTTTCACAAAAACCTTGGCAGGATTAATTATTATCATCATGATATGCTGTTACACACTAGATTTCACCATAACAAGAGTTCATATGATCATTATATGCTGACTTACAATGTCTGGTTAAATTATAGCACTGTCTACCCTCAGACCCTAACAAACAAGGTTACAGTGCAACACTGCTGTGTGTGCTTCTCAGAATGAAATGCTGACAATCATTCCATTTGAACTTTACTACAATGTGAAGGCAAAGGTGAAAGTAGATCACTGAGTTAAAGCACATCTAAATACATGACCATTAAACACGCAGATCTGATTCATCGATAATGGGTAGAGTGATAATAAATTACTTAAAATGTCCTTGTGAAGAAACTTGTAAGTTACTGTTTATGTGTTATGATTATCATTTCAGTAACTTCCAGAAGATGTATCACAGGCATCTGTGTCTATGCCAAACCCTGTATATATAAGCACAAGACATCAGTTGCTTTGTAGAGGAATATTGTTCAGTACCTTGGACAGCTCATTTATCACGCACATCAGGGCCTTTTTTTGATATTCAGATGTTCTTATGCAAGCTTTTTTTGATATTCAGATGTTCTTATGCAAGTACGATGATATGGTTAAAAACTCTAGAATTAGTTCATTTTAGCGCTTTTAGGTAAATAGGTCAAACTTTATCATCAATATACCATTCTGAGACATTTTTATCATGGAGGCATCAAAAGGTTCCAGATATTAAAGGCACCTTTTCATAGTGGTGACTCTGTGTTTGTTATTCCCCCTTCAGATGTGTGTTTCTTCCCTCATTTTTGATAGAATATTTTGCATTTGTCAATAAATATATTTTTTAAAACGGATAGTTTCGGTCGGTGATGCTGATTGGTCAATAGCAATGTTTTATTTCTGATAAAACATGGTTATGACTGCTTCACCGAGCAGATCTGTGTGTCACTGTGCTTCATAGAGTGATTGATTGCTCATTAAGAAGCATGGATCATTTCAAAATGCATTTAAACTCAAGAATGCAAATCTTATTGAATATCATTAGTACCTTTAATATGCTTTTACACGAATTAGCATAAACAGCAAGGGCAGAGAATAATACATGAAATCTCACGTGGAAATGACCTCAGAAGTTGAACAAAGCACTGTGGGATCAACAAAGTTGTTTGGATAATGCCCAAAGCTCGACATGTTCTTTTGACTTTCAAAACAAATAATGATCTGTGTAGCACAGCTGACTCTTCACAGTACTGCAGTGCTCATGTTCACTTGAAAAAAAAAATTCTAAGGTTATCTTGTTCACATTCTATCACCAGGGGAATTATCTAGTCTTAATTATCTCATATTTGTACATCCATGTATTCTATATAATTTTATAGTATGCTATTGACCATGTTTTTTTTTTCATATTGTAAAATAGAGGATTCTACATACATACATACATCACACTGCATAGACCTCATGTGTATTGGTATGAAGGATCTGTGGACCTGTGCCTGACCATGTAAAAATTTGGATAATGATGACAAAACAAATTCATAATTAAAATCAACTATTAGATTATCTAATCTGACCTGTGGCACAAATTAATGACCTTAATCACAGAAATGTTCATGGTGTTTTCAGTCTAAAGTCATGAATAGTGTATGTGTATTTGAATTATAAAAATTATAATTATATAATTTATAATTATAACAATTTAATTATAAGATATAATTATAAAAACGTTATAGTGTTACATTTAATAATATTACATTAATATTATTACAATTTTAAACAATTTTTTTCTATTTGAATATATTTTTAAATGTAATTTGTTCCTGTGATGGTAAAGCTGAATTTTCAGCAGTCTTCAGTGTCACACGATCCTTCAGAAATCATTCTAATATGCTGATTTGCTGCTTAAGAAACATTTCTTATTACTATCAATTTTGAAAACAGTTGTGTTGCTTAATGTTTGTGTGTGTGTGTGTGTAAAGTTATGTTTTTTATGATATTTTGAGGGAATAGAAAGTCCAAAAACAGCATTTACTTGAAATATAAATCTTTTGTAACATTATACTGTTTATTACATATACATTATACTTTTATAACATTATCTAATCTGATGAAGAAAAGACCACAGGAGACAGGAGGTATTTTGCATAATTTCATTCCTAATAGATTTCCTAAATATTCATTTCTTTTTTTTATCTTTTGGTCTTGAGCAATCCAGCAAAATACTTTGCACTCTTACAAGTAATATCATAGGCACATACATACAAAACATCCCGTTGTATTAGTTTTCAGGATGGTAACATGTAAACATATTAAGTATCAATACAGCAAAACACATATATAAAAAAGTAATTCCTCTTCTCTTATGATTCAATATGATGGTGTTATAAATTAAAAGAATAAAATGCTACAGTATTACGACTTACTTGATACAATGTGTTACGTAACTAGAACAATATGTGGTTATATTTCAGTCATGCACCTCATTTATAACACACCCTTCAGGGGTCTGAGTGACAACGACCCAAATCCCTGATCAACTCAATTTAAGATATTAGCATTTCAAACTTTCCATTAATAATTTAGCACCCTGAAGTTAGTTTTTTTTTTTTTTGTAATTTGTTTGTCCTTGCTCATGCACCGAGGATCCTCCTGTGACAGTTGCAGCCTCCACCTGTTCTCTACCCTCTCACGGTCGTCTCCCCTTGCCTCGCCCAGATCCGTCATGGCACCAATTTATCTACCGGAAACCAGAACAGAGCTTTATTGTTCCCTCAGCCATGGGTGTGTTATAGACAGATACAGATCTCAACAGTAGCTAGCTGAGAACATGTCCGAGCCATATCAGTTAGCCACAATGACACTCGGAAGGTATATCAAAGCAATAGCAATGGCATCTGAGCATGTTAGTCCAAACTGACATCCTATAAATGATCAAATCCTTCTGACATCAGAGTCCTGAGCTCCTCCATTTAAAGGAATAGTTCACCCAAAAAAAAGAAATTGCTGAGAATTTACTCATCCTCAGGTCATCCAAGATGTAGATAAGTTTCTTTCTTCATTAGAAATATAGCATTACATCACTTGATCACCAATGGATCCACTGCAGTGAATGGGTGCCGTCAGAATGACAGTCCAAACAGCTGATGAAAACATCACCATAATCCACACGACTCCAGTCATTCAGTTATTGTTTTGTGAAGTGAAAAGCTGCGTGTTTGTAATAAACAAATCCATCAAGATGTTTTTAACTTTAAACTGTTGCTTCCATCTACAGTATGATATATTATATATATTATTGTGCAATGTTGTGTAATATTCTCCAACGGAAAAGTAATTTTGTCTGAATCAGGAGAGAAATATGCATAGATCACGCACCGTTTACAAGTTAAAACAGTCCAAAATAGTTTGAAACAAATATTTCAGTGGATTTTGATGTGAGAGGACAACAGGGCATGAAGTTTTTCACTGGACAAAGAGTTATGGATTATGGACTGGTATTTTTGCCAGAAGCAACAGTTTAAAGTTAAAACCTTAATAATGGAGTCGTGTGGATTACTTGTGGATTATTGTGATGATTTTATCAGCTGTTAGGACTGTCATTCTGACGGCACCCATTCACTGCAGAGGATCCATTGGTGATCAAGTGATGGAATGATATATTTCTCCAAATCTGTTCCAGTGAAGAAACAAACTCTTCTATATCTCACAGGGTTGCCAGAGGGTGTGTAAATTTTCAGCAAATTTTGGGTAAACTATCTCTTGAAGCAACAGTTATTAAACTATCTAAAAAACTATAATTTCAGCTCTATCAAAACAAGTTAGGAAGTGTTCGTGGTAACAAGGCCTGTTGGACCACCATAAGTGCTCCACCATGTGGACTTCAGTGAGCACTGCATCAATATAAAGCATTATTTCTAGTTTCTCTTCTTGATCTTGAGATTGTTTGCATTGTAAAATGTTTCTTTCATTGTTAAAATGTAATTAATCCATTGAGTATAAGATGTAGCATGTTTAAACTTAAATACTTCTGTATGTTGTGTGTGTGTGCATAGACAAAAATATGTTTGACATCATGCCATTTAGACTAAAACAGAAAAGAGCTCTCATAGCTACATGGTTATCTCTTATTCATCAATGGTGATGAATGAACCCAGCATTTACTGCAACAAAACGGCCAACAGAATGTAAAAGACAAATAACTTGGGTGGATTTAATGCATTCTTATCCTTGTCCTGTCCCTGCACAAACAAACAAATTAGTCATCTAACTTCTGCTCATGTCCATGTACATAAGATCAGAAACATCATTAGACTGCAACAGCAGGTTTAGTGTCAGAAAATGTATTTCAACATCTAAGATGAATACAGATAATGTGGAACACTTTTTAATGATTTGTCATTGCTGTTATTTTTATGATCCAATTGGCTACATACAGATTTTTAAGTCTTTTATTCTCACCAAGGCTGCATTTTTGTATTTATTAATTTATTTAAACATACAGTACAATTGTAATATTGTGAAATATTATTACAATTTTAAATAACTATTTTCTATTTCAATATCTTTTAAAAATGTAATTTATTCCTGTGTTATCAAAACTGAAGTTTCATCAGTCAATACTCCAGTCTTCAGTGTCACATGATCCTCCAGAAATCATTCTAATATGATGATTTGCTGCTCAAGAAACATTTCTTATTATTAATGTTGAAAATATTTGTGCTGCTTCATTATTTTATTTTTTTTAAATTTTCAGGATTCTTTGATGAATAGAAAGTTCAAAATAACAGCATTTATTTGATTTAAAAATCTTTTGTTACTGCCCACTTAATGCATCCTTGCTGAATAAAAATATTAATATCTATAAAAAAAAAAAAAAAATTTAAAAAAAATTACTGACCCCAAACTACATACTAGTTATATGGACTTCATTCTGATTTTTAATAATAATGATTAAGCTTTAAGTGTTCTACTTTGTCTGTATTCACCCAGAACGTACATGAATGTAGCATTATTTCAGTCTAAATACATACCAATAATACCACTGAAATATATACTTCATTATTTTATGTATTAAAGGAGTAATGTTGGGAGTGATATTTATCATTTATGTTGTGTAATAGACAACTTATTCATCTCCTGATGTGATTAAACTGCAACATTTGGTCCTGATAAAATGCATTATTATGAACTGCTTTCTATCATCAGAACTAAACAGGCTGGTGTTGGTTTGGTTAAAGATAATAAATCACACTTAGTTTGAGTGCTTGTGGACAGAGGGACAAGACAACCCCATACACTGGAATGCAACACCGCCGCTTAGACGTGGAGAGGTTAGCGAATGCTCACGGGAGGAAATTCAGTTTCGTCATCCAGGCACACGGGCCCTGCTGCAAACTCGTGCTCGGGAATCACCTCACCCTTCTTAGCTCCCCCATCCTCTGAGTAGCCTGAGATGAACACAGTTGGGTGATCATTAAAAAGAGTTCAAATGTAAAACTGTGTGTGTGTGTGTGTGAGTGTGTTGTGGTACCTGTGAGAGTGGCTGTAATGGGTCCAGAGGTGGGGATGGCCACAGTGGCAGCATAGGACTGGCATGCTTGCGGTGGCTCCATAAGTTCAGATTTCTCAGTCTCCTCCCACTCCTTATCTGATCCAAACAACCTGGGGGTTAAAGGCGACATCAGTAAGTTTTAGTTAAATAAGGTATGTGCCTATACTACTGAAATAGACTTTCATGTTGTGCTCTACAATATAAATTGCACACAGTCATAACCCAAAGTGAATTCTTAAATGATTGTGTTAAGTAATTTAAGTTATAGATAGATCTATCTAAATTAAATTTTAGATTGTTTTTGTTGTTTACAGTGTTATTTTAGTATCATTTATATACTATTGTATTATTCATATTTTGAAAGCTTTTATCTTTTATATTTTCAGTTTTTGTATTTCTGTTTAGCTTTATTTTTATTTTTTACTTTGAATACTTTTAATACTTCAACTTAATGTACAAATTGAATTGCAAAGGCAACATTTCTAAGTTTCATTTGAGTTTTTTTAAGTTTAAGTTTGTTCTTATGTTCTTTTGTCATTTTTAATTTTGAAGTATCTGGAGTATCTTTTAGTAGATCTGTATGCATACAAATTTAATAAGACTTGCTTTGGTCATACTTTTCAATGTATTACTTGAGAGTCTCCATGACTCGCTCTTAACACACAACAAGACAGACACTAGTCGCCACCCACTGGCTTAAGGATGTAAAATGCAGAAAAAGCCATTGAACGAATTCGTGATCCACTCTAAACAATTTTTTTGAACAATTTTAAAAGATTCAATCTTTTTGAACTTGTCCAGTTTTACTTTGAAATTACACTCTTTTTCCAGTAAAAACTCACCTGTGCCTCTGTACCAGAGTGCATTCACCCCCATCTTGAGGATCAATGTTATAGATGAATAGCTGCCCATCAGAGGAGGCCACAAGCAAACGTGGAAGCTTCTGGATTCTGATTGATCAGGTGATACTCTTGAATTAGTTTTTTTCTCAGTAAATACAAGGTTAATCTTTGTAGATGGCTGTGTAATGAGTGCGGGACTCACGTTGCCAGGACACAGACATTCTTCTGACCTGCCATCTGGAGCCGGACAGTGGCAAAGGCTCGGTCTTGACTCATCATGCCTGACACCTGCGCTGGGAGGTAGCTACTGGCTGCTGTGAACATCTTACCTACATATGCTGACCAAGAGGGAGCTTCCTCCTCCCCACTGCGAGAGAGACACAGAAACACGGATGAACACAAACACCGACAAAGTTTAGATTTGTCAGTAAAAGCAGAAATTCAGTTGTTTATTAAATGAAGTGAATTGTGCTGGTAGCAAAGAGCATTTTCAGTACCTTGGGCTGTGCTGTTCAAGCTTGAAAATGTGCACCGTCTCTGTATTGCTTGAGGCACAGAGGAACTGAGCATCTGGGCTGAAGGAAAGGGAGCTGATGTTGACATACCTTTGGTGACACAGACACACAAGGGTCAAAAACGTACACAAAAACAGACTCACACATACCACAGTTTACACAAACGGCTCCAACTCTCATTTTCTCCTTCTGTATGATCGAAGTATCTTCACGGTTCACTGCTTTGAATCTTCATCACTGTACCTCTTCATCCCCCGCCGGAACTCAAACAAGCGCAGTCCCTCTGGAATGGAGAAGACTCGAATCACTGTGCCCTAAAAAGCAGAAAAAATGTGGACAGATCAAAAACACATCTGTGTTGCATTTCACCCAAAAATCAAAGAAATACTAAAGCCTATTTTAGGAACATTCAAGAGGGGGGTCTAATGCTATTTCATGCATTCTGACTTTGTTCAACATGACATGTCCTTGACCAGTTTCGTGAGGTTCACTTGGCTGCGTTTCTATATAAACAGTGGCTCTTTACCCTTTCAGAAGCACTGGCCAGTTTGGTGCCAGAAGCACTGAAGGTGATGGCGGCCAGTGGACTGTCATGAGCTGGAATCATGGTCATAGTGCTCTGAAGAGATGAAGAGGCACAAACATACAACAAAGAAAAAGATTTATATGGTGCATCAGGACCAAAGATCAGGCATTTGTCTCATGTATAGCAACAAACTCAACCAAAAGGAACTGCCAAAATGAGCAGCAAAACTGGTTCTTGGCCAGTATTTTTACCAGATTGTTGGCATCATAGACAATAATTTCTCCAATGGTGTCACTTCCTGGATATGCCAAGAAAGAGTTGGAATGGTTGATGGAGAGAGCGCAGAGACCTACAGAAACACATGGGTGGCCACACATAAACACAGTGTACAGATTAATATTTAAATAGATTTATAAAATATAAATTATAATTCTAGATTTTTCAGTTCAGGTACCTGATGGGTTTGACGGTGTGTTGAGAAGGGTCTTCAGGAGTTTCATGTCTTTTATATTGTGGATATAGATGGATTCTTCCAGACAGACAACCAGTCTCTGCCGCAAAAAAACACACAAAAACAAACAACACATTAACTAACAAAACCAAACAAGCTCACATTTTCAAGCTAAACTATTAAAGAGCAGAGACAAACATTCATCTCGTCCAGGAGCTTTATAATTGACAATTGGCAGGTGTTTGCTGCAGCACAGCTGTGTTGTGTTTACCTGTCTGTTTAGTCGCACTGCAAGAATGTTGTTCGAGTAGCTGTAGTTGCAAATCTCTGTGCCTTTTTTGAAGTGGTAGACATTCATGCGACGTGGCATGGACTGACTCACCACCACAACCAGGCTGCTAGAGAAAAGCCTTTCCACGATATACACATCTGGAGTTTCTGCTGAAGGGGAGCAGAGAAAAGGACACATTAAAGTAAACAAGACATATAAACACATGTAGTTCATGTACAAGCCCTTTGTGGTCATTTTAAAAGTCAAGTCAAGCCACCTTTATTTATATAGTGCTTTACACAATAGAGATAGTTTCAAAACAGCTTCACAGTAAGAAACAGGAATATAATGCGAACAATAATAAATGCAAACTCTTTACATATGAGACAAGTTCTGCTGTAAAGCAGCTCTACCAAGACAAGTGTCATTATTCAACTTGAATCAGTTCAGTGTTGATTCAGTTCAGTTCAGTAAATGTGTAAAGTTAATCAAATATAAAACAATTAATTTGACTATATGCAACTCTGCAGAAGTCAATAGTGTCAATCTTCAGCTCAAGTCAGTTTAATTTTAATTCAATTCAGTTTAATAACAGTGTCAATGTTGCAAAATCCATCCATTATGAAACAAATCTGATTCAGCTGTGAAGCAGCTCTATAAAGTGATGTGACGTGACGTGACGTGACATGTGGCCAAGTATGGTGACCCATACTCGGAATTAGTGCTCTGCATTTACCCATCCAAAGTGCACACACACAGCAGTGAACACACACAAACCGTGAACACACACCCGGAGCAGTGGGCAGCCATTTATGCTGCGTCGCCCAGGGAGCAGTTGGGGGTTCGGTGCCTTGCTCAAGGGCACCTCCGTCGTGGTATTGAAGGTGGGAGAGAACGCTGTACATTCACTCCCCCCACCTACAATCCCTGCCGGTACGAGACTCGAACCCACAACCTTTGGGTTATGAGTCCGACTCTCTAACCATTAGGCCACGACTTCCCCCTTAGTCGGGGCAACAGTGACAACAGTGTCATTTTCCATCTCAATTCAGTTCAAGTTTTGTTCTCATCTGATAGTGTCAGTGCAGTCAAATCCAAACCCCGACTAAGCAAGACAAAAGTGACAGTGGAAAGGAACCCAAACTCCATCAGGTGACAGAAACAGAAAAAAGCTTTATTCTTTTTAAGGATAAGCAACATTTAAAGGGGTAGTAACATCCATGAAAATTCTGTCATTATCTGTCATGTAAATCATTGTGTAAATTTAAAATAGAAGTCATTATGTACCTTTAATAATGAGTGTAAATGTCATGGACATTTTGTTCCATGATATGAGGCTGAGGTAATTATATTCATTTTTTGATTCCAAAATGTTTTTTTTTTTTTCCCCAAAATGTTTTTTTTAATTTAGTCTCTTTATTTACCATTACCATATTTTGACCCTATGACTTTTCCAAGCATACCTTTTATTTTGCATACATTAGCAAAACAGGCGGTTTCTCTATCTTTAGCTTTTTAGCAGCCAGAAATCTTTGAATGACTTTGTGGACTGCAGATACGATCTCAAACACATAAGGGTGTTGCCACCATGTAAGGTGAATCACCCCATCAAAACAGACAGGACAACTTTATGACCTCTAGGGCAGGTTTATCACAACACAGTTACTGACAGCACAACCACTGATCACATACTTGTTTTGAGAGACAACCCTTTATAAAAAAAAAATTATTCCAAAGTCGACTTTCTTCTCATTTCTTTCTCATCAAAATGCCAAGGAAATGAGATGGCATTTTCAATTTATTTGGTAGGTGACTTGTCAGAAAGTGGCTACACCCTATGATGATGACTACATTATATGGCACATGTTGGTTCCTCCTATTGCATGGTAGTTTGGCAGACAACCATTCTTGCCCGTTATATCGCATTTAAACTAAAAATAAGAAAGGGAGAATGTCTCACTGCTCTCATGAATGCAGTCCAGTTTGTCGACCGAGGTCACAGAGAATAGCCTGTATCCAGTTTTGGTGCCCACAGCCAAAGACCTGGAGAAACAATAAGATCTGATGTTGTATCAACTTTGTTAAATGAGTGCATTCACTTTACAGTTCTGTATCTAATTCTCTTGTGCATATGCAGCTTATAATATATAAAAAGCATGATATAATGTAATATAATATAATTAGAATAAAAAATATATTTATTTATTTTCTCTGTGAGTCATTAGGCTGATGCAACACATAATGAAGGAACACACAGATGTAATGGCTATCACAAACACTACTGCCTAATATTTATGTACCAAGCAAAGTTCTTTTAAAATCCTAATACAACACAGGTCCTGACGCATGTTAGAAACATTTTGTGTTACTGTCAACAAAGGTTTATAGTAATTATTTGGCTTTCGTATAAACAGAATAGTTTAGGTCTGTCGCATGGATTTTTTAAGGAAAGAAGTTCCACATCTGTATCGCAGGCTTCTCATTCATCTAGACAAAGCTGTTCATGTCAGATCCTGTGCTTAGCATGTCCTTTCCTACTTTTATTGGAGAACATAAGTATGTCTCCACCATCACTGACCACACTGCTGAAACCCAAAACAAAACCTTGTGTTTAGAGCAGGACTTCAATGACTGACTGATATGTGTTGGTAAGTACCCTCTATACAAAATAACAAGATTCTGATTTTTCCAATACAAATATGTTTTGCCCCAAGAGACACATCTGACGTCAATCTCAAGTGAGCAACATATCAGATCACCTGACTCTCAGTATCATGTTTTATGTTGGATTTGCTGTGCTTGACTTTTTTAAGACAAGAAACCAGAGTGATCAACCACTAGAAAAGAGGACACAAGTGGGTCACATTGTCAGGAGACTGTGGACTGATCAATAAGATCACACACTCATGCAAATTCAGCTCTACTTGTGAGGAAAATGAAAAAAGGCAACTCAAACATTCAGTTTTTCCTTTATAAAATTAGGAATAAATGTGTTTTACTCAGCCAAGCTCTGTGACTGCTCAAAATACAGTGTAAAGACACAATGGAGCATAAATTATGCCGGTTTAGACCCACCTCAGCCCCAATATCAAAATATACAGTTGTAATTTCTGTGTAAATGCATTTACGCCACCTCTGAACAGCATTAAACAGTCTGTGTAAAAACAACTAAATGCCACTTCAGAAGCGCTTCTGTGCCACCTTTGCAGTGTAAATTTGGAATAAGATTCATATCCACTCTTTAAATAATATGAATGGATTTTGTTGTGTTCTGTGTCACAGTTAATCCTATTTAAAGCACTTGTACAACCACTGAAAAAGCAGCACTGAAACAACACAAAGCTCATCTACCCTATCATGCAAAACGCCGTTTTAACATAGTGATCAGCCTTTTATGGATATAATCAAAACGGACAATAAACTGCAATCAATCCTTTAAGCAGAGGTGACATTCCCTCTAGTAGCCTAAGGTTTATCGCGGTTAATAGCATCTTAGAAATATCCGATTCAGCAGATGATGCAAGACTGATCTGCAGATGTGCAGCGCTTACGTGGAGTCTTGGTTGAAGGAGGCGCAGCACAGCCCCGGCCCAACAGGACCGTCGGCTCCCTCTCCGGTCTCCATCCCGATTCCCCACGACCTCCTTCCCTCCCTCCGCCCTGGATCGGAGGCCTGGGATCGGTTGGACCTCTTGGAAAGATGGTGGCAAAGCGGAGACCTACTGAGGAAAAACTGGATGGTCCGAATAAAGTGGAAGACAAATATACTCCAACGCTTCGACTGTTCTTCCGCCTCGCATTAATGAATTAAAACGCAAGTTTTTTTTGTACATTTACGACTTCAAGCGGAGCACAGAGAATGAAGCAAAACAAAACCAGCTGATAGTTGTTGCGTCACATCAACTTCACATACTAGTGGTTGAAGAAAATGCGCCGTGTTGTCGTCCGGCTGAGCTCTGATTGGGCAAGTGAACTAAGGTAGACGCTGATTGGCTGTAAGTGCGGAATTCAGCCAAAAGGGGGCGTGGTTTGGGTGTGCAATATTATATTATTCAGAGAATTTAAACACATCAAAATTTCCACGAATACACATATGACAGAGTCATTCACAGCATTTTCTTCCTGCCCGCAATGTTTATTAGTTTTAGGAAGTCAGACTCATGGCCTCGAATCATTTCTTTCGAAAAAAAAGTTCACGGACTGATTTTTGAATCGATTCGGTGATTCTTAAACGCCATCATGTGATTCCTGATATTCTGGCCTGACGTAATATAATAGAGACCACCATAGGTCTTCAACCCTGCTCCTGGGGACCCACTGTCCTGCAAAGTTTATTTACAACCTGCTTCAGCACACCTGGCATGTGACATTTCAACTGATCCTGAAGTCCTTGATTAGCTGGTTCAGGTGTGTTTGGTTGGAGCTGAACTCTGCAGGACAGTGGGTCCCCAGGAGCAGGGTTGAAGACCTATGTAATAGACTTCAAAACATTGCAGTTCCATTTCAGTGTTGCTGTTTGTGAACGTTTTTTGATGAAGTTTCATTAAAAAATTGTGTTTGTTGAAATGTCATGCGTTCCAGTTTAGTTTATTTAGCAATTATTTTGCTAAAAAATACATAAAATATGTCATAAACATCACACAAGGTTGATAAAAATAAATACATTTATTTATAATTCTCGGTTTACATTAATTCGGTCATAATTTAAATGCTATTTATTTAAAATAAAATAAAAAAATTAAAATAAATAAAAAATCGCCTAAATGTAATACAGTGAAGTAATTTCTTAACGTTTTATTCATATATGCTGACCAGCTGCATCACTGTCTGGTACGGGAACTGCAGTGCTGCACTCTTTTCTCTATATGCACCAGACACTTTCTTATAAACACTCCATGTTACAAGGACTTAATAAGATAACACAAATGTTTACTTGTGAATGCACCACAAATCACATTGCACTACTTCTTAACCTTAAATACCTCTTTTGCACAATATCATTTACAGTTATTATGCAAAGTACTTGTATAGTCTGTCTTAGGTTATGTGTATGTATAGTCAACTATTTATAGTATATGTATAGTTAGACTACTGCTTCAGAAAGTTAGCTATGTAGGTCTAAAAATTGTTCTTACGTCTAGTGTTGTATGTTTATATTTATGTTTATTTATGTAGCACCGTGGTCCTGCGAGACACGACATTTCGTTCCACTGTATGTCCACACATGTAGCGGAATGACAATAAAGCTCGACTTGACTTGACTTGATATTTCCGCTGCTAAACTTACATCTCATCACATTGGTTCAATGCTCTTACTGGCTCACTCATCAGTTTATCTGTCATTTGCATAATAGTCATTTGCATCTAACAATCTTCTGTAGTACTGCAGCAAGAGAGGGAAAAAAGACGAAATCACGAAAGTAGTATTAATTATGATTTGTTCATTTATTTGTTGCTTAACGCACAACACATAAAAGTGCACAGATTTTTATTACATTAGCAGCACATTTTGAATAGAACATTTGCCTTTATGATAGTCATTGCATACAATTCTCTTTTTGGTGCTAAATAATCATTTGTTTTTGTCTAAATAAACTACTTTGAAACATTCTCTATTAAGATTAATTAATACTGCATGACAAAAACTATTGCATACCACACATTTGGGATCGGCCACACCACCACAGTACATCATAATAAAATCAATAGGCTTTAATTACTTTAAAGTATAACTTTTGTACTGAAGGGTAAAAAAAAGTGTCTGAGAAAACAAACAAACTTAAAAAGATGGTCCTGGATTATTATTGTCTTCTGCTCTTTTCAGATCCCATGGAGTTTCAGTGCTAAAGATAAAATTTAAGTAGAAAACATTTCATATAATTTTAAAAGTCATTCAGTGACTGCTTAGACAATCTAGTGTTAAACAGTAATATCAAAATATTGTTTAATGACAGTGAAATACCTTGAAATCCCAGACCACCATGGCACCATCTAAGCCCACACTGCTGAATTTCTCCACCTTGGCTTTCGGCCCTTCCAGAATACATAGCTGACTATAGTAGAAACAAAGTCTTAGCAAACTGCAATGTAATTTCTCTTAAATGTGAGCAAAATGCAAAAGGTGCTAAAATAGACTGTGCTTGCAGACGTCAAGCCTTTTATTTATATTACGTGATGCTGTTCTGGTGCAGACTGCCCAACCCGGTTTCTTCCTCCTCAGTAGTCGCTTTTTTGTCCAGATTACGGAAATGCTGCATGGCAGACATGTTGCCCTTGGAGCTCTGCTTGGGAATGTCCACTTTCTTCACAAACTCCAAGCATCCAGGACCCTTGTATGAGAACTGATAAGGACAACAGTCGTGGCCCTAAAATCCCCACCACAGACATATGCATAAAAAGGTATTATTAATATTAAACAGAGGTAGGAATGCACTATGGCACGCCTGAATCCAATGATCATGTCACATCCTGTCTACTGAGACACCTTCATGTATTTAGGCTTGCAAAGGGGCGGGAAAATTCTGGTAAAATTTTCAAGTTTCCAAAAATTCACAAAAGTTTCCAAAAAATCCCAGAAAATTTCCCAAAATCCTGGAAAGTTTCATAAAGTTTCCGCCTTTTTGCAACCCTACATGCATTATATGTGTGTTTGATTCCATGACAGTTGGATTAAAAAGAAATATGCCATCTGAAAGTTGTGGTTGGTGGTCAGTTTGTGTGTAAATGTATGTTTTTGACCAGCTTTTTCCACTTTTTGTCATTCCTAGTGAAAAATTAGTAATGTTCACTCAGTTATCACCAAAGCTCTCAATATTCTTTGGTAGATCATTAAACTGTTATGCTGTTGATAGGGCAGCAAGGCAACAAGTGTTTATATATATGTTGCATTTGTTAATAATAATATAAAGTTTGAACTCATTGAAAACATTTGAAAGTGTATTTCACAACAGTGCTTCTTCTTACACCCTTGAAGGTTTATTTGCATGTATAAATAGGCTGATAAGCCATGGAGACACAGAATTTTATATATCAGTATGGATCTATAAGAGATGGAAAATTCCTTACCGCAGCTACAATCTCAGTCTCACTGACATACAGCATGCTCAGCAATGGAAGATGTCCTGTTGTCAGCTGAGTAACCCTGCAATGCACAAAATTCCATAATGTAGGCAGTCTAAAAGTGACTGGTAAAGGTCACACTGTGCATATTATTAATTTCAGGCAGCAAACTCTAGTGGTTTTTATGGATGCATGGAAATCAAGGATATATCTAATTATTTGCAAATCATTTTCTTTTACTTTCTGCGTTATATAGAGAAATGGAGATCTATAAAGCTAATTGTAAGTTGTAAATGGTGGTATTACTCTTTTCCCTGTGTGGCATTTGCTACACTGATGGCGCTGTTGTGGCTAACCCAGGCCAGAGCATCACCAGATGGAGAGAAACAGACACTGTGCACCCAGCCACCGCACTCTTTATACTCCAGAAGCACCTCTCCAAAGGGCATTTTGGATCCCCAGGGTGTTGGCCCAGGCTTGTCCTCAATGTCCTTGATATATGTAGAAAAAATTCTATGCCAGTAAAAAAGACCTGTTACCAACAAAATGGTTTGAAAAGCAACATGGTGCAGCAATAGTCTGAATATTCAAACCTGCAGTGGAGGTCAGCAGAGCCGGCTGCCAGCAGTATGTTGTTGGGATGCCAGTCTAGACTCAGAACGGTGGAGTTAATGGGTTTCTTGATATGCTTACTCAGCCACCTATAGAGTCAATCAAGAGAGATTGCACAAGAGATGTGGCTATGTAAGAGATAATACATATGATTAGTAATGTAAAGTGTCTCTCAGTCAGTAGAGAAATCAAAACTCATGTTAAAAGGTCTTATAAAAGCAAGTCTCACCAGTCATTTTCTTTTTCGAAGTAGCACACTGAAATAAGTTTGGCCCCACTTCCAAGAGCAAACTTGTTCTCAAGAGGTGACCACTTGACACATGTGGCAGCTCGATTAATGCGAACCAGCACCAACGTCGGCTTCCAAACCCCATCCTTAAGCATCCATACATAGGCATTCCTATCTGAGGCACATGTCACTATACGGTTGGACTCTGGGGCCCAATCAATCCCTAAAAATGAAATAAATAGTTAGAGATATTCATTTATTATTGGAAACTATATGTATTTTAAATATTTTAATCCAGTGCTATAGAATGAGGTACATGTCGAAAACCAGAAAACAGGTCTCAATGCATCCGTTTGTCAGAGAAAGTGTTAACAGCAGTAAGAACTGATGCCAATATCTATGGACTCTTTGGGTAATCAGCTAACCTAGTTAGTTGTTTTTGTTGTTGGTGTTTTATTCAATTTTGATATCTGAATGTTATTGAGAAGAAAAAGAAAAGAAAAAAGCTTGCAAGCTTGCATTCAGATCTGCCTCCATCCAATCAATGACGGTGGATTGAACCTGTTTCGTTCGGATGTATGTCACAATACAGAAGAAAATGTCTGTCACTACTTCTTTCATTGTGACTAAATTCCAGGTAGTATAACTCAAATGCAGACCTGCACAGTTTACAGTGTTTAGTTAATGACTTTCATTGGTGCACTGAGATAATATTTGTTTTATGGGTCAGTCTCACAGTAATGACTAATGGGTTAATGACTAATGTGGCAGCTATTCTCTTTTGTCTTACCTGTCAGCATCAATACTCCAGTCTTCAGTGTCACATGATCCTTCAGAAATAGTTTTTTTATATGCTGATAAGAGGTTTCTTTCAAAAACATAAAAAAGTGTTAATTATTATGATTTATTTTAACCAGTAGTGTAAATGCAATGCACGTCATTTGAGGATTGGGGCTTATTGCGATTTCTAAAAAAAAAAAAAAAAAAATTAATAATGTTATTATAATAAAGTTTTTATGCACATAAAATAAACCTGAAAAACTGTTCAATTAGAATTTCTGGTAAACAAAAACCCATGTATAAAGCAGCAATATTACAACTAGTTCATAGTAAACATTTGAAGAAGTGCAGCTTTTCTCCTAAAGACAATCTGATATTCCTCTGAGTAGATTATAATGGATGAAAATGGAACTGCAGGCAGCAACATTAGGAGCTTGAAGGGATGTAATTTATATTGAAATGTAGCTCAACTAGTTTGCTCTTACGTGTCCGGTCTTTGTTCCAGGCATGACAGGACAGAGGCTCCAATCCAAAGCTATAGAGGGACATGTTTCAACAGGGAGACCCTGGAATGCACTGCAGATGTTAGCGTATGCAATCATGAAAATGAATGTGACTAAAAAAGGAAGACAGAGTGTTGTTAGCTTGGAGTTCTCCACCCAAATCTTCTTGATTGTCAATTTTCTAAATGTTATCATTTCCCCTTGGTGAGCTTAGTTATTTTCAACATTTTCATTCACATGATACATTATTACTACAGTCACGTTTTCCAAGATATGGAATCATTACCAAAACACAACATCTCCATAATTACAAGTGAATTAAACAAATTTTACAAACATGTTCTTTAAAAGTGTACACAGTGTTACTAAAAAAGAGCCATTCTTCTCTTTCCAATTCTTACTAGAATATAGTTAAGTTACAGTACATTGGAATGACTGAGCAGTGATTGAAGATTTGTACAGCAAACAACAACCCTACCTGACTATGGACAATTAACTATGCCCTCACCTTTATCTCTTCCTCTCTTTTGTTAGATTGTAATATATCCGATATCCTTGTGCTGGAGAGCTTTTGGAAGACTATGTTCGTGGACTCTGGGCAGTCGACACGAATGAGGTTGAGCAGTTGTAGGAAAGGCTGCAGAGGCAGCAGGGAGGAGATAAGAGAGGGTGTGTCTTTATATTCTGACATAGGCACCTGGCCTGTACAGTCTTATGATAATGGGTTATATTAAAAAAAATATATATTATTTTTTACACTTAAATGGATAGTTCCCTCAAAAATGAAAATTCTGTCATCGTTTACTCACCTTAATGTTGTTCCAAAGCTGTATTATCTTCTTTCTTCCTACATACAAGAAGATATCTTGAGATTTTTTTGTATCCCAAGCAATAGAAGTCAGTTGTCCCCAACGCTGTTTGGTTACCAATATTCTTCAACGTTCTTTTGTGTTTCATAGAAGAAAGAAAGTCATGCAGGTTTGGAACGACATTAGGGAAAGTAAATGATGACAGTATTTTAATTTTTGGGTGAATTATCCCTTTAAATTACACTCCACTTCTTGTATTGTGTTTTATTTTTAAATAATTCTTTCTGCTTGTAATATTCTCCTTTGTAAGTCAATATGGATAAAAGTATCTGGTAAATAAATACATGTATATTTTTAACTGTTCACTGTTGCATTTCATAACAGGTTCCATTATCAGAGATATGTTGGTGAAGTATTAGTTTTGTTGAAGTAAAGAATGCAATTTCAGTGGTGGTTATGGTTATGACCATGACTGAATCAGGACAACACTATGCTTGGGTTTAAACTTTAACCTTAACCATTAACCTTTACAGCTGTCATTAGATCCAAATCAAATAATACTGTTCTTTTGTATTACAGTGTCATGGCAGGAGGACTGTAAAATATGATTTAAATACATTGCGCATGTGAAGCAGAATGTAATAAACTAGCTTGTCTGATAACCTCGATCTTCTCTCAATACAAAAACAAGCCCTTGCCCTTTAAGGTTGTCAGGAGTAACGGGCTTCCCAGATCGAGGCGCATTGACGTCAATCGTCGTTTGTGATTGGTCATAACCTTTTCCGGTGAGGCATCCATCCATCCGAGGACTGTGAGAAAGCCAGTGTAAACGGAGTAAAACACGTACACAAACTCATCTAAGCGACTCAGGTATGAATACTTAATAGCAGAAGTCTTCGCTGTAACATTTGTTGATATCGATGCGTGAGCTGACAGGCTCTTAGAGAGGTTAGTGTAATATTCCGTTGTTGTGATAATGTAGCTTGCAAGATGGCGTATTTTGCTGCTTGACAAAACTGGTTACAGAAAACACAGAGCTGGAAAAGGCTGCAGGATCACGCTGCTTAACGTTTAAACACGTGCTAAATCGCGTGTGTTTACAATGTCACGCGTTTTCTGCTCTAAAATAATGTTACGTTCACATGACCGATTAGCGTTGAATTGAGAAATGCCTGTGGGGATGCGACCTACGAATTTTATGAGCTCAGGGGACTAGGGACTAGGGGCCACAGTATGCATGTCAAAATGCAACTCTGCTTAAAAAAATAATGTTACTTGAGAGAATTTTCTATGATCATTAGCTTAGTCACTGACTGATTTAGTAGATATGTAACTTGCTCGCAATATAGGAGCCATGTTAGCTGTTGAACTTGTTGCAATTTGACAACACATTGGTTTGCAAGCACTATGTCCGTTTTTTAATCACTTTTTATCGTACTTTGTTTTCTTTACGATATGATCACGAGGTCACGTGATGGTTCCCACAGTCATGGAAGACCTGGGAATATAACGTTTAATGTAATTTACTTAAAAAAAAAAATGTTAGGCCAGGACAAGTAATAGAAGTGAAGAACATAAAAAAAAATATATTGATATTTGTATAATGTAAACATTTCTATGTATAACTAATTTTATCAGTTGGAAAACTCTCTTTTCAAAATTATTTTTAGTCCATATCCTGTAATTGCAGATGGACTGGAAAAGTTCATTGGTCAAAATGTGTGCGAACCTTGTAACACTGAAAAACATGGTAGCGATTTCATTTCACATATTTATATACTGTCATTGTAAGATTGAAAGAAATGTAGGAAGTGATTTTAACCACAAAAATATACACGTGATCATAAATGTGTGTTTGTGTTTTTTCTTTCTTAAGAAATAGTTTTTAAGAAACCACTGAAGTGTAAATATAATAGAGTATGTTTTCTGTCTCAAACCTGAAACAAATGTATTGCCTAATTTAATGTTTGTCATAAGTTTGGTCTGAAATATTAAAAACAGTACAAAACGTTTTGTGGTATCTCGGTTTATTTTTTAATTTAAAGTCCACATGTAATCAAAGTTGACCCTATTTACTCAGTGCACTAGTCTTGTGGAGAACAGTTAATCTGAGTGCAAGTTAATCCACAGAAAATGGTATGTCTTCATAGTCTTTAGTCAACATATGAGGATTTGCTTCTCCTCTGGAATGATGTTCCTTCTCTGATGACGTCAGTTTGACGCATGAACAGAACATCCGCTCGCTTTCAACTGTCAGTCTACTGCTAGCTAGATATGGCCCTGCCCTCAATATTCCATTTCATGTTGAACGTCAGATCTTCACATTTCAATGCAAATAGTTGGTCTAATGATGTTTTTGTCTAATTTTTGATGAAGAAGGACTGGATTTGCTCCAGATTCGTTGGGTTTCATGAGCTGATGTGAATTGCATGTGTGGAGTCAGCAGGTCACCATGGCGTCCAGCAGTACGAGCAGTGAAGAAGAGAGGAGCTTGCGGGAATGTGAGCGCTACGTGCAGAAGCACAACGTCCAGCAGCTGCTGAAGGACTGCATTGTGCAGCTGTGCACTAACAGGCCTGAAAGGCCCATGGCTTTCCTCAGAGAGTACTTTGAGAGGCTTGAGAAGGTCAGTCATTTTTCAAGGGAAACTGCATGCTCTTAGGCTTGGTTTTCTTTACAAATATTCTTTACCCTTGAAAAGTAAGCTTCAGTGCCGTAATTGGTGTTTATGTGTATCAGGAGGAAGCTAAACAATTCGTCAGCCAGCAGAAGTCAAGCTCTCGCTCAGACTCCCGTGAAGATGAGGTTTCTCCTCCCATGAACCCTGTGGTTAAGGGCAGACGGCGCCGCGGTGCCATCAGTGCAGAGGTCTACACTGAGGAAGATGCAGCATCTTATGTCAGAAAGGTAACTTTTTTTCCCCCACCAGAAATCTGTATTTGCTTTTGTATCTCATTCTTTAAAGTCCCCCTGTAGTCAAATATTTTATCCCTTAAAACTTTAAAACTTATCTTTGATCATCAAAATTACATATTTAAATGTTTTTTCTTGTGAAAATAATTTTCTCATGCCTTAAAATAGCTTGAATGTAACTCAACACCCTTGCCTCATTTACTATACGCTGATTTATGAATATGCAAATTAGCCCCGCCTCCACTCACTCACACCTAGCGCCTCCTGATTCACTGAAATGTAGTAAACGCAAAACAATGGCATACACGGATAATGACTGATAAAACTATGTTTTTAATAGCGGACAACTACAGTGAATACTGTAATATTCATTAACGTTACTTACTTGACGATGTTGTGTCCTCAAAATGCCTTGAAGACTCGAATACAGCCGTTTGTGTTTCTTAATTCGTGCCCGCGAGCATACATACGCGTGTGAAGTGCAGACGCCGATGCGGGAGAAGTGGGTCTGACTCCGGGCTACTTTTACACTGTTGCTGCGGGTTACTTTGGGAAACTACAGTTTTAAGGAGAAAATACTCAGCAATGGTGTTGATTAATGGACTGGCACATGGGTTGTCTAAAAGCATATTAAAAACACCACATAGACAAATAAACAACATAAAAAACTTGATTTTCACTACAGGGGGACTTTAAGAATTTCCATGGCAATAATATTATTGTCGTGCTGAATTCTACTTTCAGTACAATTGCTGTTTACTTAGAAAAGAGTTTTTGCTGTTTTTCACAGGTTATTCCTAAAGACTATAAAACTATGGCTGCTCTTGCTAAAGCGATTGAAAAGAATGTGCTTTTTGCTCATCTTGATGACAATGAAAGAAGGTGACACATTTTGAGGTTTTGATAATTAGATTGAAATATTCAGTGTAACGTATATAGTCTTTCATTTATTGGAAACAACTGATTTTAATCTTCACAGTGACATATTTGACGCCATGTTCTCAGTCACCTACATTGCAGGAGAGACCGTCATTCAACAAGGTAAGGCTTCTTTTTAGGAGAAGCTGAATGTGTAAAAATGGGAAAAATAATTTGATTAATGTATCTTATTTTTCATTTCAGGGGATGAGGGTGACAATTTTTATGTTATTGACCAAGGTGAAATGGATGTAAGTGCAATGCATTCAAATTAGCGAAGAATCAGGATGTAATATAATAATGCATACATGTGAATTATAATGACGGATCTATTTGTAAGTACCGTTGTTTTTTGACAGGTGTACGTCAACAATGAGTGGGTGACCAGTATTGGAGAGCCTGTATATGCTGTGTTATATATATATATATATATATATATTTATGATTTATTGGGGGGTGATTTTTTTATTTTTTTCCTCTCCTGCTTAATCTTGTTTTCTATGCATGCTCAGGGAAGTACTCTGAGAAAGAGAAAAATGTATGAGGAATTCCTTAGCAAAGTCTCCATTTTGGGTGAGTTTGATGAATTTTCTTTTATGTATATATAACAAAAAAGCCAACAGACATAACATGCTAACATTCTGTGAGTAGAGTCTCTGGATAAATGGGAACGGTTGACAGTTGCTGATGCCCTCGAGACAGTCCAGTTTGAAGATGGCCAGAAGATTGTTGTGCAGGGTCAACCAGGAGATGAATTTTTCATTATCCTTGAGGTAGCTTTCCTTGTTAAATCTATTAATTTTTTACAATGTCTCTCCAACAACTTTTTATGTTAGAGTCATATGGTTTTGTATACTTCACCAAAAATGTAAATAATGATGAAATTGTTGTAGAAAGTGTAGCCCTAAAACCTCAGAGAGGCGTCATGGAAGAACAGACGTATTGATTTAGACTTGTGTCCTCAGGGTTCGGCAGCAGTCCTGCAGCGGCGGTCGGAGAATGAGGAATTTGTAGAGGTTGGAAGACTAGCACCATCTGACTACTTCGGTAAATGCAATTTTCTTTACTCTCTTGAAAATTGCTCATGCCGCATATATTTAAACATTCCAGAAATCCCTTTGCTAATGTAATTACATATTGATTCCATGTACGTGTTTGTTTGTTTCTCTATGGCTCTTTTCTGATTTTCCTCCATATGTGTTTCAACAGGTGAGATTGCTCTGCTCATGAACCGGCCTCGTGCCGCCACTGTGGTAGCTCGTGGCCCGCTGAAGTGCGTAAAACTTGACCGTCCCCGGTTCGAACGCGTGCTCGGCCCCTGCTCAGATATCCTGAAGCGAAACATACAGCAGTACAACAGCTTTGTATCTCTGTCGGTCTGAGGCGCACTAGGCTCTTTCCTCCTCTATTGCAGGGTCCACCAATGCAAATCCGCTTTATTTTCTTACTTTTCTTTATGCATTTTCCAACACCCAGGTGCCCATTCACTTCAGTGTTCTCTCTCTATCTGTTTTTTCTATTTGTGCCGTACCCTGTCACGTTCGTATCCATCGTAGATTTACCATAAGGCTGGTTGTTATTTTTGCCTGAGAAACGAGCCAATCTTTGTGCCACAGATGCCTGTCATGTGAACAGATGTTGAACTAACGAGGTCTGTCGGGATTGTCTCTTTCCTCCAAAATTGCTTCGCGTTTCTGTATAACAGTGTTTTGAATGGAAGGAAATCAGTGGCAGGGTTAGCAGTCATGTAGTCTATCTATTCAGTATATGATGATGTATCTTAATTGACATCGAGTTTCAGATTCTGTTTTCCCTCGTTAATTTCAAGCATTTGAGTATAGGGAAGCCAAAAAAACACTTTATATGCGCCTGCTGTTTTTCATTGTGGCATTTGATCCCATTTCATTAGGCTTTTTCATTCTCTGTTGGTTGTTTTGTTCTCCCTTCATCCTTCATGCTACACACAGGCTTGAACTGGACTCTTATGTAGAGCACACCAGGATTAGTCAAATCTCCGTTTAAAGTTCTTTTTTTTTTCTCGCATTTTCTCCCTTCTGGAATGCCACCTGCTGCAAATGCTTTTATTTGTTTGTTTCACCCACAAAAAGGTGATCTTATCTTTTATTCAACATTGTGATTATGGCAGATACAAGTTCAGAAAAAAAGTTACATTTGTTTGTTTTGTTTAATTGTGAAGAAGAGTTACAGAAATGTAATGGTTAATGAAATCTGACAGAGTATGTGAGGATCCTCCTTGACAGGAAGTGACTACTTGGTGACCTCTGGCCAACTGAGATCCCATTAGGTTTTCTTTCTCCATGAGAGTGTATGTGAACTGCTTTAAAATCCCAAATGTCTTTTTTTCCCACTTTTTCTTTCTTTCTTTTTTTTTCATTTGAAACTAAAATAATTTGGTTAATAACCAGGGCAGGGCATAGAAAAATAGTTTTCAAATGATCAGTGTCCTTTTTTGATTGAGATTTAGATTATTCTCCTTAGTTAAATCAAAGTCTTAAAACAGGGACAGTATTTACCGCTTGTGTTGAGTTCATGGTGTCTGTATGCCATGAGGGTTGGGATCCATCAAATGTTTGGAATAGATTTGCGATCCAATACTGCCACCACCTTATTCTATTATCAGATATTGTTCTTAGGGTTCTCTGAGTTGTGTTGTACGATTTTACTGGGTGGTACAATAGTGTTAACAGTTGCTGAAGGTAGATTTTAATTGTCACACAGAGATATTCTTGTATTATTTGAAAACGGTTGATGTGAATTTTAAATCTGTGTATTTTTGTTTCCCATACATCTTGTGTTATGTGGTTATACAGATATCCAGCTCCTTTATACTGCAGACTCTTTTGAAAAGTGCCTGATTTCTTTACTATCATATTTCATAGCCAACAGACATTTCCTTGTAGTTTTTTCCTCCCAATTCTATTCATAAATATTGTCAGCTTGTTATCTGTATTAATTGTAAACTACAGTTTTGTTTTGTTTTTCATCGATATATCCGGATACCCTTAGCAGTGTAATTTATTTAGACTTAAAGCTCCAGTAATTAAGAGTTTATTTAACTGAACTGTCCCAAAATTGCTATGTTAATTAAAGAAAGATGCAAGTGAACTGACCTATATTTTGTGTTATCTTCAATATTTGACTTTGTCCTACTGACCACATGAAAGAATTGTTTTCTTTTTACTCTCTGACTTGATTTAAGAGCATTGTCACTGCAGTTGTGTGGGAAAAGATGCTCATTCACATAGACTGGATTATAATTTCAGAATCAGTCAAATCTTGGTGCTGTAGCTTTAAAAACACAATTTGCACCCTTAATGAGATGTGAAGTTTCAAATAGCCTTTCGATGAACTGTTCCACTGTCCTTTCACCACAGTGGGTTATGCCTCATGATGGGATTGAATAAATAAACATGTTGAAATTATTTACATAGTCCTTAATGTAAACTGTCACACCCTTTGATAGGCATACAATTGCTAAATTGTGTACCTATTGCTCATACATGCATTGCTTTGTTCATTTAACTTTATTTGGCAGTGCAGAATGGACACAATTTTCTGTAAAATGCATAATTTAACCTTTATTGTAATTCTCTCCCTTTTAGGAATATATTTAGTGATTGGTTCCACTGCTAATTCAATGTTCTGCTTACTTTTATTATAATTTAACAACTTCAGGCCCTGTTTCTTGAAGAACATTCATTGATACTCTGGAAATGTGTTTGTATTACCACCCTCAACCTTATTAATTTTTTATTTTTTTATTTTTCTGGAGCTTGCTTTTCATTCCCTGGTTGTGACTGCCAATGGTGTTTTCTTCTGAAGTTTTCAGTAAAATTGTGTTCTAGTATGTACAGAGGAATTGATATATTTGCTCATAAGCTTTGCCATCAGGGCTTAGAGACTCCTGTTCACCCATTCTTTAGTTTGTCAAGCCCTCAGCACAGAGAGTTATAAAATGTCAGAGGACCATTTTTCTATTATTCTTTTTCTATGATTGTACGGTTTGATTTCATTGGATGTGCTCAAGTTGTAAACCTTTGGTATAGATTGTCCCAATGGCAGGTCAAGCAATAAAATGATTAATTCTTGAATATGTGAGCGTCTTGTGTTTCCTGTACTGTTTTCATACATCAAAAGTATTTCTCTCAAGGACTATGGATTCAAATTAACAATACTTAGTACTAATGCATGATTTGTGTATTACATATTTTGACATAAAATACTTTGAATTAATCATACTGGATCAAACATAAATCCTGCTGAAATCTGCTGGCCCCATGGATCATTCCCACTTTTCATTCCATAAGCTAAGCTACATCCCCAGTAAATACTAAATTATTACATTTATTTTTATAAATATAAAATAATTTCTAAGAGGCTAATTTGCAGAAATATTAATTGGATAACATCTCATTGTTAAAATGGGTTACTGTATATGTATTTTAAGGACTCCTTTTTTTTTTTTTTAAGGATTATTCATTTTATCCAGCTCCAGGGAGTTGACCCTTCCCAAAACATTTGTAGTCATGTTAATTAATGGCATTTTTCCAGAGATTTCTGTATCATTTTACCCCACCCATCCACACCCAATACAACAACTGTAAATCTCAGTTCCGTCCACTACTTGTGTTTTTTTTATTTTTTATGTCAACCGGTTTTTTTACACGTGTTTTTAATAAATTTTTAATGTTTTTAATGTTCAGTGTTTACTTCTTTATCTATTAAATGAATCATATTTCCACAGACGCATCCTACTATGATACAGAATGAGAGAGAGACAGGCAGACTCGCGAGATCTCCGAAAGCGTACGAACCTAGTGTTCGTCTTTTTTCGTAAGTATCGTGAAATACCCGACTGCCACCGACCGCTGCTGCAGCTGAGCAGCAATTGTACCAGCCCACAGGCACCTTAACATCACGTTTCAGGCTATTTCTTCAGATTCCTCGCTCGTCGGATACTACTCGTGCACTGCAAATGCAAGCCATTAAGTGTGTTGTTGTCGGCGACGGGTAAGATGTTGAAGAACAAATGCTAAAATTGCTTATTTTTGTGCGGAGGTTTCTTTTAGGGAAAAACAATTGTTGCGAGAAGGCGCTGGGGGAGTGGGGATTGTGGTTTGGCTCAGCGGATGAGTGAGATCTGCTGAGACAGAATTGAGGTGTTTCTAATTATTAAACATATATTACTGTGTCGTTCTCCGAGACAGCTTAGTTGTTTTCATTATGGTTTTAAATTAGATTGTAATGAGCATAGGCTCATGGTGATAGCTGTTTTGTTAAATATATGCTTAGGCGTACAATTAGCATTTGTACATGTGTGTTCCATTTTTTAAATGAATCAGTTTCGCTTTAAAGTATTGTGGCAGTGATAACATGTAAACCATGCACATATTAAATGGTGGAATGGCTATGTAATGATGTCATGTTTTCAAACCTACATCACTAGAGCTCCGCTGGAAATATGATCGTAAAGCTTGTGAGCCCGAACTTTCTCGTTAACCTTTTCAGAATTCATTCTTTTCTTATCAGAGAGCATCATAAAATAAAACAGGCCTAATTCCATCTAAAATTCTTAATACGATATTTTTCCCAACGATGATGAACATGGAAACAAATAGTTGCGTTGTAATTGGTATGTATTTGGTAGATGTCAACTTTCATTTTTGTAATAATCATTTCATTACCCATACTGGTTATTTTTAAGATTTAAATGTCACATAAACACCATTCAACATCAGTTTTTTTTCTTTTCTGTAAATAATCACTAGATAGGCAAATTATTAGACTACAATAGTAGAATGTAATATGTACTATGACATTTTAACAATAATAATACTAATAGGCCTACTATTTTAGCGTAAAATACATGTCAAGCATTTCTGTAAATTCTGAAAAATTATGAATAATGTTATTGTAAATACTGTAGTTGTGATATAGAGGAACCGATAGAACAAAAAAAAATTGGTCAAATAGTTTATTATCTCTAGTATTTGGTGTGATTTGGACTTATGTCATGGTATTAGTTAAATATATGTGCTTAATTCATAGTTTGGAGAATTAATATTAGCTGTTTTGGTGATGCAGTTAATCTAGTAACCATGTAAGGTTTAGCCCCTGTCTCATGATACACGCTTTCTGTCATTTGACATGTGAAACTGCATTTCACAGCCTACTGATCTAATGACAGGAATACAAATTCAGGCTTCTAAGCCCTCAAACATACTTGATGCTTTTACGTAACTTTTTCTGTTTTTACCCATTTTATTATCAGACTTCCTCACACTTAAACTTCTTTTCCTAGTTTTTATCACTTTTCACTTTATCACTTTTTACCACTGCATTTCCTGTCTACCCTCTTTACTCCAATTTCTATGTAAGTGCATGCAGTGTGTGTTTTCGTGACAAGAAGCTGTTATTCCTCCCTAATCTGGTGGGGCAGTTCATTTGAGAACAGAACTGTGAATTAGTGGCTGCCAGTGTGCCATCGAGCCCAAGAGTGAATGTAATGCCTGGATGACTACCTACAGGCCTTTCTGCCTGCTTTCCACAATTGTTTGCTTGATGTGCCGTGTTTGTGCAGTCCTTGCTCCTCAGTACTGCAGTCACACTTACCACTTAGCATCTTTTGTATTTCAGTGCCGTGGGTAAGACATGCCTGCTCATCAGCTACACCACTAATGCCTTCCCAGGAGAGTATATTCCCACAGTGTGAGTACAGTTTGATACTTTGAAATGGGAATTATTCCTGAGTGTCTGTGCTGCCCATGTTTGTCAGTTTACTTCTGTGGATGAGTTTCTGAAAAATCTGTGTGTGACCCTCAGATTTGACAACTACTCTGCCAATGTTATGGTGGATGGTAAGCCTGTTAACTTAGGCCTCTGGGATACAGCAGGACAGGAGGACTACGATCGCCTTAGACCACTCTCCTATCCCCAAACAGTAAGTAAATATCTCTGTTACTGGCTCTGTAATCCTGAGTTATCATAAATAATCATCTACTTTAGCTAGGAGATTTTTTTTGGGTGAAAACTTTGTCTTTTTACAGTGTTTTTGTTTAGTCAATATGCTGACTATTTATTTTACTCATTACTAAGACTTCATTAATAATAATTTTTGGACTCATGCACAGTCTGTTTTTGCTTTGTAAATTATAGCCAATAACTAATTTTGGTACAGAGACTAGCTTTGTTTGGAGTTGGATCTTATTTCTTTTGAGCACTGGGCAGGGTTTTGGGCATGTAGCCAATTTAATTATTTGTTTGTCCAATTTAATTATTTGAATCCCCCTACCTTTCCTCTGTCCCTCATTATGAAAATATACATTACCATTCAAAGGTTTGGGGTCAGTAAGATTTTATAAATACTTTTATTCAGCAAGGACACATTAAACTGATCAAAAGATTCAAATAAATGCTGTTCTTAACTTATTATTCATTTAAGAATTCTGGAAAATGTATCACTGTTTCCACAAAACAAATTCAGCTTTGCCATCACAGGAATAAATGACATTTTAAAATATATTAAAATAAAAACGGTTATTTTAAATTGTGATAATATATCTCAATATGACCGTTTTTACTGTATTTTTGATCAAATAAATGCAGACTTGGTATGCATAAAGAGCTTCCTTCAATACATTAATAAATCGTACAGATTCATTTCTTCAAATGATAAATGATTTAAAAAGGTTATAAAAAGTTATAAAAATGATGCGTCAGTGTAATCAGAAATTAATAATTGATAACATTGATTTTTACAAAGAGTCTCCTTTGCTTTCTACAGGATGTATTTTTAATTTGCTTCTCTCTGGTGAGCCCCGCTTCCTTTGAGAATGTAAGAGCAAAGGTTAGTATCCACCAAAAAAATAAGAAATATTTCCTGGACATTTGGATCCCTTTGTATTAGGGTGCCTTGTGTTAACCAGATTTCTCTTTGTAGTGGTACCCTGAGGTTCGCCATCACTGTCCAAACACCCCCATCATACTTGTGGGCACTAAACTTGATCTGCGAGATGACAAAGACACGATTGAACGCCTGCGGGATAAGAAACTAGCTCCCATCACATACCCACAAGGTCTTGCTATGGCTAGAGAGATTGGTAAGAACTTTTTCCTGGGTATATGGTATTTTTCTTCTTGGCAGGTCTTCCAGCCAGTTCTATCAAACTTTTACAATTAATCCAGAATGTGGCTGCAAGATTAATCTTTAATGAACCGAAAAGAATGCCCGTCACACCTCTGTTCATCAGTTTGCACTGGCTACCAGTAGCTGCTCACATAAAATTCAAGGCATTAATGTTTGCCTACAAAACCACCACTGGCTCTGCACCCCTTTACCTAAATTCATTACTTCAGAGTTATGTGCCCTCTAGAAGCTTGCGTTCTGCAAGTGAACGGCGTATTATTGTGCCATCTCAAAGAAGCACGAAATCACTTTTACGGACTTGTAAATTAAATGTTCCCTCCTGGTGGAATGACCTGCCCAAATCAATCCGAGCAGCTGAGTCCTTAACCATCTTCAAGAAACGACTAAAAACACATCTCTTTCATCTTTATTTGACCCTCTAACTCTAGCACTCTCTATTCTAATTATATTCTTAAAAAAAATAAAAATAAAAAAAAATAACACTTGCTTTCTAATCTTTTTGTATTCTATCTGTTTTCTTTTCATTTATTATACAATTAACAAAAGCAAAAAAGACGTCTAACACTAGCTTGCTCTGTTCTTTTTCTATTCTATCTGTTTCTATCTTTTTATTTATTATATTATTTAAAAAACCCTTGCTATGTGTACTGCATTAAGCTAACTGAGACTTGTTATAGCACTTGTATATCATTGCTCTTTTGTTGATTTTGATTGCTTCCATTGTCCGCTTTGGATAAAAGCGTCTGCTAAATGACTAAATGTAAAAAAAACACCAATGTTGAACCAAAATTGCTAGTAAAGTTAAAAAAACAAGTACTAAGAAATGGCAAGTAACACAATGAATTAAACATTTTTAAGAACAAAAACTGAAATAATATTTTCTGGTAAAACTTACTTAAATAGTCTTTATTTACTTAAAAAAAATCATTTTTTACCAACTTTTTCAGTGTGCTGTGATAGTGTTTCGGCATTGAAGTGGGGCATTGTAACATGTATAGTTGGCTTATTGAAATCTTTGGCTCTGTAGGTGCTGTGAAATATCTGGAGTGCTCTGCTCTTACACAGCGGGGTTTAAAAACCGTGTTTGATGAGGCCATCCGTGCTGTTTTATGTCCTCCACCTGTAAAGAAAAGGGGCAAGAAGTGTACTGTATTTTGAGGAAGACCGCAACTCATTTCTTCATTGATATGTCATGTAAACAGCAGGCTCTTGCTCTTCAGCTCTGCTGTTAGCATCAGATCAATTCAACTTGTGAGGTGACAAGCTGCAGAGACATGCATTTCCATGGTGTGTCTGGTGTAACAGATATATCAACATAAATATGCCAAATTTGCTTTGCCTTAAATTGTTGGTTTAATGTGAAAATTTATTGGAAGAGAATGACATAAGGCCATGGCATCAGGATGAATAATTAGTTACTGAAGAACAAGCATAGCTAACTGTAAGGTTCTTTGCTCTGTTGCAGCAAATGTTACATTTTTCAGAGCTTATTGTGTGGAAATCGTGGCTATTCATATTTTATCTGCACATCATTTTCCCTTTTGGGATCTGTGAATGTGTCAGAAGATTATGTAAATAGATATTGTGAATAGCTTTTGCGACCTACATGTGTGGCCATAGTCAATTCTCTCACTTGAGGGGTGACGGTAAATACATTTTTAAGTATTTTACTTTCAGCTTTTATTGCCTGTTAAACATTTCATACTGTACCTGTGTTTTAATGTGACTACTGTATGTGATGATTTGTTAAACAATGGCAGAAATATTACACACTGAAATATTTGTTTGCCTATAAAATACTATTAGATACTATAAACAAAAATAATACTATATAAAACAAGCTGTAATCACAATTGGCTGTAATGTTTAATGGACTACATACTGCAACTTACAATGGAAACCATTTAGTGTAGATTGTACATCTTGTTTAAAAGTTGTTTTGTCTTTTTTTTTTGTTTTGTTTTTTTTGTTATACATATGTTTTGAAACATGATGGAATGTGCCATTACTGATTTTTGTGCAGGGCTAACAAATTGTTTTAACACTTGTAAGTGTTCAGATGATTCTTTGAAATGTTCTTTTATCTTTTAATGACTAATATTTCAATTTTAAAGAGATAGAAATGTGTGTATGTGTGCCAATTGAGCATTTATATTTTGTTAGCATAAGGCATTTTTTTTATTGAACTAATGAATGAAAATTAAACCAATGGCACATACATCATCTCAGTGGCAGTTTCAGTCCTTGCTCAAAAATAAATCACTGAGTGTGGCATCATTGTGAAGGTATAGTTGTGGCTGTTACGTGGTCTTTTATTCGTTTGATAAGTAACAGCAGGATGATGTACAGCCATATGGTCATTATCTCAAAATAAACCCTTCAGTGTGGTATATGATCCTTGATGATGATCGGCTGATTGTACAATATCTCTTACATACAGAGATAATGCATTTTTTGTTAACGTTTTTTTTTTATTATTGTTGTTGGTTCCATACACTATTAGTATAATTAATAACTATTATGTTTGCAGTTCAAACTGACCAAAATTGGTTTTAATATAATTCACTAAAAATCTAATTAGTACTAAAAAGTTGTACATCATATTTTAACCATTTTAAATAGCAGAGGTCATAACATTATTATCTTATGACCAAAATTATGACTTTACAAAAACACATAACACAAATAAAATATGAGAACATATGATAAATAGAACAATTTAACAAATCTTTTCAAACATAAAAAGTCAGAAACGAACCCAAGCAATAAAGAGGGTCGACAGAATTTACATCATTTTACTTAAATGTACTAAGAAACTAAGGACCAAACAGCAGACGGTGTCTCAATATAAAATCAGTCACTCAATTTAGAATGGGACTTGTAAATGTGGTTTCTTTTGACATTTCAAGCCAAGACTCATCTTATAGCCTTCAACCTGCAGAATGTAGCACCCGCATGAGAGTGCAGTGACTCGCCAAGTGTCGAGGTAGTGACGTCGACCACGCGCACTCTTCATGCCCCGGATGTGTTTGTGTGCTCTGTTTCTGCAGAGGAGGAGGAGATGCCACTACCCGTGCAGGTCTTTAACTTTCAGGTAAATTAGCGCCTTTAAATGCTTTTTCGCCATCTTCCACAACACGAGAGTAGGTAGAAGAAGCATACCGAGTTGAAGTGCCTCTGTTTACAGTGTCAATTCCTCACCTGTCCCAGCCGTTGAGAGCTGTTAGCTCGTCTAGCATGAGCTCGTAAGTCAGAGCGGCCCTCGGGACGCGACAGGCACTTCTCAAGTTTAGCGGCAGGGCGCCTCTATCCGCCCGAAGAGCGAGACCGATGTATTTTCGACAATAAATACATCCAATAGAGCTGTTTTGGTTTACACCCAAAGTGGTCCAGTGGTTTTTTTAGGGGTTGTTTGTGAAACACTTGTGTAGGAACTTTCTTTAGCCGGCTAAGTGTATTTAGCAAGCTATCTCGTTAGCAAGCTGTCTGTTTTGTATCAGCCAGTGTGCTTGAATTTCAGGCTGTGTCTCAAAACATAGCAGATTGCCTGGCTAGAACGCATTTTAGTCATCATTCAGGTGTTCCACAACTTCATATGATGCTCTAAAACACTGTCTAGGTAGGCAGCTGACTAGGTTTTGAGACACAGCCTCCATTATTTGCTTGCAGAGATGAATATAGAGCACTGAATATTTCAATTTAAGCCTGATCTAGTTCACTTGACCAAAATGGTTAATCACTGTGGAGCTGCTCATATTTTATTGAGCAGTATTTCAATTTTAGAAACCCTAGACACATTCAGTTATATTAGACTGTCATTTATGAAACTGTGCATTATAATGTAGTTAATCAAGAATGACAGACCAGCAGTTATGTAATCTTAAACATGTTTAGTGTAGGAAAGTTTGTGTGGTCAACGATGTAACCGCTTATTCAAGATGGGTGGAATAATGCTATTTTAAAGAATCTGTTATTGAAAAAACAAAATATTTGACTAGTAAGATGAAAATGAGTGGGGACGTTTCCCTCTCAAAGTCTTTTGTGGTTATGAACCTGCATCAAAATGTTGCATGCACGATGCCGGTGTTTACTTGTCGCTGCCACTTTTTTCATCTAGTGAATATCTTTAAATCCTCACTTCTAAAATAGAAACATTCTTCCATTTGTTTGGTTTATATTTATGTGTTCAGTTCAACAACTTTGACATGTTCTTGTCTCGGAGCTGCTGCCACCCCAGTGTGATTTTATAAGCATCCGCCTTCTTGCAGGAGAGTTTTCAGTCAGGTCAGCAGGATGCTGAAGGGCAGGTTCAGGGCAGGATCAGGGAAAGCTTGAATTTTCCAGTCAGATCAGCCTCGTCCTCATGGGTAGAGCTGAACTTCAACAGTCAAAGAAACGTGTCTGATCTGTTCATGGAATTTACTACTGGATTCCATGTGTACAGCTCAAGCTCCTCATCATACTCACTGGAGGTAACCACACAATGAAGGCAAATAGGATGTGAGGCCATCTGAAAGCCTTGGAGCTGATACTCAGTGTTGTGGTATTATGTTTTTCTTTCTACACAAGATTGGTTTTGGTGGTAAGGATATTGGTTACTTAAAAATGTCCATTTTTGTTTGTCACGTACACTTGAATACTGTCCTCCAGTGTAGAGTGTTAAACAGAGTGTTCTGTATTGACAGGGGTCTGTAGAGCCCATGCAGATAGATGCTGACCCTCAGGAAGACCAGCAGAATGCGCCTGACGCCAACTATGTTGTGGAAAACCCGACATTGGTATATATCGTTGTATACAATTGTGTACTAGCTTTGTTAATTTGTTTGCTTTTCTAAATCATTAACTCCTTATTGTTAAATTATTTTTAACAAAAAGTTGTAATTTTTGATAGAGATTCTGGCCAATAACCAGTAAATGGTCGATATAAAAAATATATATTAAAATAATTTAATATTAAAAATAAAAACATACATAGTTTTAAATGCAACATGGGGATTCAGGCATCACAGTATTTATTATAAAGCACAAAAGATTTTCATTTTGAGATTTGCTAAAGATTAGCATTTGACATTAAATTATTAGCGGCATTAAATATTTACCTCATCATTATTTTAGTATTATTTATATATTATAGTATTTATTAAAAATTTAAATGAGCTTTTTTTATATTTTCACATTTAATGTGAATGTTAGTTTCAATTTTAGTTTATTATTTATTATTATTATTTTTGTTATGTGCTTTTGTAATTTTTATTAGTTTTTATTTTTAATATTTCCATATCTTTCCATAACTTATCTCTTTTTAGTTTAGGTTTTTTTAAGTTTTTCATCTAATATTTATTCTTTTATTTCAGCTTTATTTCAATTAACAAAACTATTTTAATAGTTTTAGTTTAGTTTAATAGTATTAGTTTCAACAATAACAGCACTGCTTTACCTTTGCCCTTATCTAATGCTCATTTAATCTAAGTATAAAAAATGGGCAAATGAGCATCTATCATATTGTTTGATAATCAATATTGTGCTGTTATGACATACCACAACTTTTTGTTGGACTCTTGAGAGCTGATTTTTTATTTTTGTACAGGATCTAGAGCAGTATGCCTCCAGCTACAGTGGGCTGATGAGGATCGAAAGGCTGCAGTTTATTGCAGACCACTGCCCCCAGCTACGTGTGGAAGCACTGAAGATGGCCCTGTCCTTTGTCCAAAGAACCTTTAATGTTGATGTCTACGAAGAAATCCATCGCAAACTCACTGAAGCCACAAGGCAATTCAAGTTCATTTCTTTTCTACAATCTAGCATGGTTTCCTCATGGAAACATTACATGTATGACTTTGACAAAGGTTGTACTAAATGCTTAAAAATTGTGTCAATACAGGGATGTGCAAGGTGTCCCAGATGCGGTACCGGAGGGGGCAGTTGAACCCCCTCCTCTCGACACAGCCTGGGCAGAATCCACCAGGAAAAAAGCCCTGCTCAAACTGGAGAAGCTGGACACCGACCTCAAGAACTACAAGGGAAACTCCATCAAAGAAAGCATAAGGTAAGGCCACACTGAATTAGTGTTAATTTCGTTAACGAAGACTATGACGAGACTAAAATGTATTCAAAAGGATAAAAACTTTACCAAAAACCTCTTTTTATTTTCGTCAAAAAAAGGAGTTCAAATCCCCGAATCAGAGTTTCGCTGTTACAAGCATACATTTTCTGCCCGGTGTTTTGCTTATTTTAAGCAATCTGGCAACCATTCGCACGCGCTCGCTCCTCATTGCAGAAGTGCCGCCGCCGATGATCTGAAAACACCGACAAACAAGCTGGAGTTTAGCGATCTAAATAAAAGCATCACTCAGCCGGTCTGTGTTCTGTCATGAGATCTCGACTGTATTGTTTGCGATTGTGATCGCTGAATAAATGCACTTACTCAACCGCTGTTGTTTTAATAGAGAAATAGGCTATTGCAATTTGGAATTACTAGGAATTTCACTGTTATAATATTTTTCGTTTGTTTTAGCTGTTTTCATAATGTAGACACAGAGATTGCATAAGTCTTTGGTATTAAATGATATAATAAATAGCCTATAATAAATCAATACACTAGATGAGGTAAAATACACCATGTATGTGTCCACATTCTATTGATTTGTGCTTACTGCAGAAAGTGCAATACCTGAAATGCAAAAGTAAATTTATCAAATGACAACAATCATTATGATTATAATTTTGAGAAAAACTATTTTTTATCAGTTTAACCATTATACAGAATGATGAAAATGTGACTAAGATTTCATTGACTAAAACTTGACTAAAATGCTCATACATTTAATTTACTTAAACTTGACTAAACAAAAACAGGACAAGGTTGTCTAAATATGATAACTAAAATTTACATTTGAGTAAGACTAAGACTAAATTAAAAATGGCTGCCAAAATTAATACTGTACGGTTAATTCATAATCTTATTGCTAAAATGTCAAGTTTTCATTGGCTAAAACTAGACTAAAGTACTTCAGGTTTTCTTGGACTAAAACTAGAGTAAAATGTTGAGACTAAATAGGATAAGGTTGACTAAATATGATAAAGACTAACAAGGACATTTTAACAGGAGACTAAGACTAAAATGAAAATAGCTGACAAAATTAACACTACACTGAATGTCTCATTTTTATTGTCTGTGATGCTGTGCCTTGGGGGTTTTTTTTTTTTACATCTGCATGTGTTCAGGAGGGGTCATGATGACCTTGGAGATCACTACCTTGACTGTGGTGACCTCAGCAATGCCCTGAAATGCTACTCCCGAGCCAGAGACTACTGCACTAGCGCTAAGCATGTCATCAACATGTGTCTTAATGTAATCAAGGTATGGACTTGTTGTTTTCCCTGACCATCAACTGATGTTTAATGATGATACAATATTCATGAAATAGCATACAGTTTTTTATTTTTCCTTAAAGCTTAATTCCATGCTTAAAATATCAAAATTCAGCCTGCATATAACAGAATTTTCTGTTGTACAGTTATAAATCTTGTTGTTTCAGATAGCTTAAAAATTCAGGCAGTCTCTAACAATTCATCCAAACAACCTGAATATTTTATAGGTTAGCGTTTACCTCCAAAACTGGTCCCATGTACTTAGCTACGTCAGCAAGGCTGAATCCACTCCAGAGATAGCAGAGGTAGGAGCAACCTTTCATAATGGTTACGAAGCCGAGAAATTTCAAAAGAGAGTGAATCTACAATTATGATTTTTGTATATCTCTGCAATCTAGCAACGAGGAGAGAGAGATAGTCAAAACCAAGCTGTTCTAACCAAACTGAAATGTGCTGCAGGCAAGTACATTATTTGTATTTCATGAATGTTAAGTGTATTTGTCTTTAAAATGTAGATGCATACAATCATTATTTTAGTATGTTTTTACAATGTGTATACAATTATATAATGGATATAATTGATATATGGATATATATATATATATATTAGGGGTGTAACGGTACACAAATATGACGGTTCGGTACGTACCTCGGTTTTAACGTCACGGTTCGGTATGATTTCGGTACAGCAGGGGGAAAATATATATATATGTATATATATATATATATGTGTGTGTGTGTGTGTGTGTGTGAGTAATTTGCATTACTGTATTATTATAGTAGTCACATTTTTAGTCAATTCCTGTGATTTGTACAGTATGTCGTGTAAAAATGGTTTTGACCTTTCTTGTGATTTGATATCATCTCTCTTGTGACAATAGGATTGGCAGAACTTGCCTCAAGAAAGTATAAACCGGCTGCCAAGTGCTTCCTGCAAGCCTCCTTTGACCACTGCGACTTCCCTGAGGTTGGTGTCATTTTCAGCCTTGTTCTAATGCCACACCAGATATTTCTAATAAATTTTTTGTAGATAAATAAGATGCAGTGTTTTCCTACATGGTGTAATGAGACGCTCTATTTGCTTTTTAGCTACTTTCCCCCAGTAATGTAGCAGTGTACGGGGGGCTGTGTGCATTGGCTACATTTGACAGACAGGAACTGCAGCGAAATGTCATCTCAAGCAGGTGAACTTTCTCACTTTCAAACTAGGTGTCTTAATTAACACGAGGTAGATTACTAGTGTTACTGGTTACATTTGGATAAAATTTCATTGATTTAATTTTACTCGTCCTTTTGTTTTTTTAGCTCCTTTAAATTATTTTTAGAGTTGGAACCACAAGTCCGTGATATTATCTTCAAGTTTTACGAGTCAAAGTATGCATCTTGTCTGAAAATGCTGGATGAAATGAAGGTAAGTTTACTGATGTGTGTTCAGTTGCTAGGTCTTGATTTAGCAAAGTTTCAGACACTGATTCTTTCTGTTATCATTTTAGTTGAAATTGTGATTCATGTGTTTTAATCATGGTGTTTATTTTTGTATTATAGGATAATCTCCTCCTAGACATGTATCTGGCCCCTCATGTAAGAACACTGTACTCACAAATCAGGAACAGAGCCCTCATACAGGTACGTAAAGGGATATGTGAGTTTGGTCTATGAATTTTATTTAGTTGCCGAACCATGACTTCAACTTAATCTGATTTTAAAGGAATAGTTCATCCAAAAATGACAATTGGATGATTAAATGATGACAGAATTGTCATTTTTGAGTGAACTATCCCTTTAAATATGTAGAATTCACAACAGCGATGTTCAATATGTGCTCAAAACTGGACTTATATATTTGCAAGGCATATTGACACATGCACATGATCAATGAACATCAGGTCATCCCTGTTTTTCAGCCTTGCTTGACATAGTTATATTGATATGGAATGCTGAAAGTTGAAAGTGTAATAACCATGAGATAATATTGGCTCCGGCTCCTAAAGTATTAGCGTAGTTGCATTTACATGACCAATTGATTAACCTTTGTCTTTTATTTTCCACGGGCAGTACTTTAGCCCCTACGTGTCAGCAGACATGAACAAAATGGCCGTGGCCTTTAATACCACAGTGGCAGCTCTGGAGGATGAACTGACCCAGCTGATCCTGGAGGGCCTGATCAATGCTCGTATCGACTCCCACAGCAAGGCAGGGCTGCACTCTCTCATTTGTTACCCTGACACTTCTTTTTCTGGAACAATGTTCCCTTTTCTTGTTGCTAAGCTAAAATACTTTAGCTGATTTTTGTGTCAATACCTTGAATTATATTTATAATCCACATTTCTCTTGCTTGGTCATTGAGCTCCTTACCTTGAATAACACACACCATGTTGCCTTTTTTGGCTAAAACAAGGAAATGTTCTAGAAACAGCCTTTGGTCAAGATTATGCATTAAAATGTTTCATCAGTGAATTGAAAACTGTGTTTGTAGATCCTGTATGCCAGGGACGTGGATCAGAGAAGCACAACCTTTGAGAAGTCTCTACAGATGGGCAAAGAGTTCCAGAGACGAGCGAAAGCCATGATCCTGCGGGCAGCTGTGCTTCGTAATCAGATACACGTCAAGGTAACAGGGACCCCAGGGTAACGTGTCCTCGCTCTGCTTTGCTCTTCACTTCACCATCACCTGACCATCTCCTTCCCTTCAGCATGAGTGTCTCAGAGCTCTTTTGTATTTCTAAGTCAGCATCAAAGTGCTGCATTTATTAAAACAGTTACACGTCTGAGGATGCGTCATTAACATTGTGATGCTTTGAGATGAAGCTGTACAGTATCTTCTAATTGAAATGAGAAGCTGTACAGTATCTTCTAATTGAAATGACTCATATAAAGGAGCCTCAGCTGTATTACTGCACTTATAAGCAAACTGCATGTGAGTTTTGTTGTACTAAGTGAATGTTAAATTAATATTCTGGGTTCATTTTAGGTTAATCTCAATTATCAGAACTTGTCTCTTTAAAAAAAAAAAAAAGCAAAAAATCTGGGTCACAGAGAAGCACTTACAATAGAAATGAACCGGAACAATCCAATTACTTGCTGTTTTAGCAGTATAACCAAAAGAAGTAGATATGTCTATATGAAATTATATTTCTGTTCAAAAGTTTGGGGTCAGTAAGAAGAAAATGCTGTTCTATTGAACTTTCTATTCACCAAAGAATCCTGAAAAAATGTATCCCTAAAATATAAAGCGTCACAACTGTGTTCAACATTGATTATATATATATATATATATATATATATATATATATGATTTGCAGCATATATGATTTCTGAAGGATCATGTGACACTGAAGACTGCAGTAATGATGCTGAAAATTCAGCTTTACCATCACAGGAATAAATTATTAAATAAAATGTAAAATATATTAAAAGGTGGAAAGTTAAGTTGTAATAATATTTGACAATATTATTTTTACTGTATTTTTGATCAAATAAATGCAGCCTTGATGAGCATAAGAGACTTCTTTTAAAAACATTCAAATATGCTTACCCAACCCAAACTTTTGAATTGTAGTGTATATACAATTTTGTTGCCAATACAGCATAACATAAACCCTAAAATGACTGTATAAATGAAGAGAACAACTTTATAGTTCAAATAATAAACTTTTTTTTAATTGAAGCATTAATGTCAGTGCTTTTATAAAATAAGCTTCGGATTTCTTCTATTAAAAATTGGCCCTATTTCCTTCCATTGTAAGTGCCTCACGAGAACCTCAAATTTTGCATTATTTTTTTTAAGTTTTTTTTTTAAATTATCAACCTTATGCCACAAATGCTGTGGATTGAGCTTATCTTGTAAATATTTTCAAATCAGTCCACTAGCTTATTGCATTTAGGCAATCAACTAGATGCAAGTTCCTTTTAATATGTATGGAAAAACTGTAAGCCCTCTGAGATCTTGTGAGGTTCTGTTCCCTGCGAAAGAGCTATTAGATTTTGAGACACAGAAAAATTGAAATGCTTGTTATACCCCTAGTCTTCATCTGTCATTCTTCAAGTATTCCAGCATGCATTTCCTTCCCAGTCTGTTTCTCCTGCTCTACGTGATGCTTCTCACTGATCCCTCTCATTTCTTTTGCAGTCCCCTCCAAGAGAAGGCAGTCAAGGGGAGCTCACACCTGCCAACAGCCAAACACGAATGAGCACCAACATGTGAAGACTCGACCAGATGCCTCTCCTAGGAAAGTACACGGGGCCACTGCCGCATCTTAGGCCCCAGTTTAGAAATCAATTATTTCCCTGCTGAAGAGAGAAAAATCACAATCTAAAGACTTTATTTAAGTTGGGAAGAAGATATCTGTTGTCTGTATTAAAGACAAGCACACCCTGTTGCTCGAATGAAAAGGAAAAAAAGATAAAAAGAGAAAGGCGGCCCTTAAGCTGTACTGGCCTGTTGTTCTTTGTAAAGGATGCACTTTCCTCTGTATCTTGTGACAAACCTTGATTACACATTGAGAAACCTCATCACGAAATATGCTTTTAAAATAAACATACATTCAAAAAGATGCTTCAATCCGGAAAGTTTTTTTCTGTTTCTAGTGTTGCAACTGGAAATGCAAGACTGATTTGAACACTCTTTAGAGTGATTTCAGTGTCATCTCTGTTTAATAACATTTAGTTATTTCTCTGTTGTGTTGTGTTCTACTGTTTAAGTAAGACTGTTACCCCAGTGAATTATCATAAGCTGGTCAGTGACATTCAAAGGTAGACTACTTGCTTTTATGGCCTTGAATAAACTATACCTAGTAACATTTAAGAACTATTCAGTTTTTTTGGTCATATTATTAGAAAAGGAGAAATGCTAATTTTAACACTTCAAAATTTGAGCAAAATTTCCAAAATGTATAAAGCGTCACATCTGTGTTCAACATTGATTATATATATATATATATATATATATATATATATATGATTTGCAGCATATATGATTTCTGAAGGATCATGTGACACTGAAGACTGCAGTAATGATGCTGAAAATTCAGCTTTACCATCACAGGAATAAATTATTAAATAAAATGTAAAATATATTAAAAGGTGGAAAGTTAAGTTGTAATAATATTTGACAATATTATTTTTACTGTATTTTTGATCAAATAAATGCAGCCTTGATGAGCATAAGAGACTTCTTTTAAAAACATTCAAATATGCTTACCCAACCCAAACTTTTGAATTGTAGTGTATATACAATTTTGTTGCCAATACAGCATAACATAAACCCTAAAATGACTGTATAAATGAAGAGAACAACTTTATAGTTCAAATAATAAACTTTTTTTTAATTGAAGCATTAATGTCAGTGCTTTTATAAAATAAGCTTCGGATTTCTTCTATTAAAAATTGGCCCTATTTCCTTCCATTGTAAGTGCCTCACGAGAACCTCAAATTTTGCATTATTTTTTTTAAGTTTTTTTTTTAAATTATCAACCTTATGCCACAAATGCTGTGGATTGAGCTTATCTTGTAAATATTTTCAAATCAGTCCACTAGCTTATTGCATTTAGGCAATCAACTAGATGCAAGTTCCTTTTAATATGTATGGAAAAACTGTAAGCCCTCTGAGATCTTGTGAGGTTCTGTTCCCTGCGAAAGAGCTATTAGATTTTGAGACACAGAAAAATTGAAATGCTTGTTATACCCCTAGTCTTCATCTGTCATTCTTCAAGTATTCCAGCATGCATTTCCTTCCCAGTCTGTTTCTCCTGCTCTACGTGATGCTTCTCACTGATCCCTCTCATTTCTTTTGCAGTCCCCTCCAAGAGAAGGCAGTCAAGGGGAGCTCACACCTGCCAACAGCCAAACACGAATGAGCACCAACATGTGAAGACTCGACCAGATGCCTCTCCTAGGAAAGTACACGGGGCCACTGCCGCATCTTAGGCCCCAGTTTAGAAATCAATTATTTCCCTGCTGAAGAGAGAAAAATCACAATCTAAAGACTTTATTTAAGTTGGGAAGAAGATATCTGTTGTCTGTATTAAAGACAAGCACACCCTGTTGCTCGAATGAAAAGGAAAAAAAGATAAAAAGAGAAAGGCGGCCCTTAAGCTGTACTGGCCTGTTGTTCTTTGTAAAGGATGCACTTTCCTCTGTATCTTGTGACAAACCTTGATTACACATTGAGAAACCTCATCACAAAACATGCTTTTAAAATAAACATACATTCAAAAAGATGCTTCAATCCGGAAAGTTTTTTTCTGTTTCTAGTGTTGCAACTGGAAATGCAAGACTGATTTGAACACTCTTTAGAGTGATTTCAGTGTCATCTCTGTTTAATAACATTTAGTTATTTCTCTGTTGTGTTGTGTTCTACTGTTTAAGTAAGACTGTTACCCCAGTGAATTATCATAAGCTGGTCAGTGACATTCAAAGGTAGACTACTTGCTTTTATGGCCTTGAATAAACTATACCTAGTAACATTTAAGAACTATTCAGTTTTTTTGGTCATATTATTAGAAAAGGAGAAATGCTAATTTTAACACTTCAAAATTTGAGCAAAATTTCCAAAATGTTTGAACAACACTAAGCCCAAGGAACAGATGAGAAACACCCCCCATACAGAATAACCACAGCTCTGTACACACATTTACATTTATGGACCGTATTGGATTAATTCAAGGGGTTTTCTGAGTAACTGTCCCACATATTTAGAATAAGGCACTGAGTTGAGTCCTGATGCTTTAAAGTAAGGTGTGGAAAAATAAACATGTCGGTTTATAATAATAAGAAAATGTCACTATATTGAACCAAAGTTGTATTGGAGTTGCATACTTTTTTGAAACGCTCAAAGAATGACAAAGACAAAGGCAATACAATCACGGCAATAAGGGTAAGGTATTTGAATCAGACAACATATTTAAAAAAATAACAAATTCACTAGGTCAGGAATCTTTGTAGTGTAACTTTCCTCATCTCTAAAATGAATGTCAGTATGAGTGTGTGAAATAGTCACAATGATCATGACCATACAGGAATGTAATTAGAGATCTCAGAGTAAAAGTACATTTATGTACATGTTCAAAAAAAAACAAACATAAAAATGCATTAAAAGTCAAAGGTGTTTGATTGTGGTTGCAACATACATATCTGCCATATCTTTCGTTTTGGAAGACAAATATAGTAAAAATGCAGTTCAAATAATGTTTGAGTGAAGATGTCCATCAGTGTATTTCCACAGAGCGTCCCAAGTTAAACGTCCAGCTCCTCTAAGGTGAGCAGGGAGCAGTACAGGTTTGTGCAATAAGAGTGGTTGCTTCATATACCACTTTCCCAGTAATTATCAAAATATACTATTCTAATAAGCAATCTTAAAATATTAAGAACATGGAACTATTCACCCAACAGCAGTCCAGAAAGTGGTACTTCGTTACAGAAAACAATGACTCTACAGATGGACTAGCCTAAGTAACAGTAGCACTGATCTTTTCTACGCCTGTTTCTTTGCATGTTCAGTTAATTTGGTGTGATATGGATCCAAATCACATATCAACAGTGACAAACCAATTTTGGCTACAAATGCAGTCTTGTACCTCCAATTCAGTGCAGCAATGTGAAGTGATAAATCAGTTCAATGTGTCTTCAGATGTCACGGTTGCCCATATCCAGCACACATCTGCTTTACAATGGATCATGGACTGCAGTGGAAACTGTCCCATTAGTCAGCCCACCACCCGTATCTGATTTACACTGTTTCAAAGCCTTGGTTTTGAATCTCAATCCATGGCCTATAACCCAAAAATGAACAGAGAGCAAACAGTTAGTCTTGTAGAAGTTGAAAGACATTACTAGATACATTCAGATACATGCTGGTAAGGAGACTATATCATAACATCGGAACAATTTTGTTTTACAGTTGGGAAAATATTGATTTGATTCCCTGCTGATTTTGTAAGTTTGCCCACTTACAAAGAAATGAAGGGTCTGTAATTTTATGATAGGTTTATTTTAACAGAGAGACAGAATACCAACCAAAAAATCCAGAAAAAAAAACACATTATATAAAGGTTAGAAATTGATTTGCATTTCAGTGAGTGAAATAAGTATTTGATCCCCAAGCAAAACATGACTTGGTGCAGAAACCCTTGTTGGCAAGCACAGAGGTAAGACGTTTTTTGTAGTTGGTCACCAGGTTTGCACACATCTCTGGAGGGATTTTGATCCACTCCTCTTTACAGATCCTCTCTAAATCCTTAAGGTTTCTTGGCTGTCGTTTGGCAACTCGAAGTTTCAGCTCCCTCCACAGATTTTCTATAGGATTGAGGTCTGGAGACTGGCTAGGCCACTCCATGACATTAATGTGCTTCTATAATATTTTCCCCACTGTAATTTTAAACATTCTTACAAGTTAATGTAACTTTCTCTTAGGCTCTTTAACAAAATATTCGGCTCAAAATGTACACGATAAAATATTTTAGCAAATAAAATCCTAATGTCCCATTCTTTACAGTATTAAATCACTAAACATCTCCAAACTAACTTGTTCACTATGCAGCTTGTGAAGCTACTGCGAGTATTACTGATCAAGTCACTTTGCGGTTCATACACAGTGAAACAGCTGGTTCATACACTAACCAGGACAATCAGCCACTTCCTTGAAAGCCTTCCTCTTGCAGCAGCCACGGCACAAGTTGAACACACACTTGTTCCCCTGTTGAGGGAGCAGAGTAAAATTAATTTGCCTTGTTTACATCTGTGAATTTAAGATTTTTATAAAGCACAAGAAATGGCTCTGTAAACACTTTGAGAATGAATACATCAAACCCATAAAATAGTCAGATGAAAGAAAAGATAAAAGTCTTACTTTAGGGTTTCCACACTGCTCACACTTAATATATTTAGCTGAAGAACACAAAGAAGTAAAGGCAATGTTACTTTACCTAAATCTATAAATGTTAGCCAACATCTCAACGATAATACACTACTGTTAAAAAGTTTGGGGTCAGTAACATTTTTGAAAGAAATTAATATTTTTATTCAGAAAGGACGCATTTAATTAATCAAAAGTGAAGACATTTATAGTGTTACAAAAGATTTCTATTTCAAATAAATGCTGTTCTTTTGAACTTTCCATTCATCAAAGTATCCATAAAATATTAAGCAGCACAACTGTTTTTGACATTGATAATAAGAAATGTTTCTTGATCAGCATATTATGATGATTTTTGATTGATCATGTGACACTGAAGATTATTATTATTTTTTTTTAAATATCTTACTGACCCCGAACTTCTGAATGGTAGTGTATTCGCAGGTTACAATAATATGCACTGTGCCATTCATGTCACTTAAAGGCCCCATTATGTCTGCAGGCATTAGGAAATATTGGGATAAGATTTAGCCTTACGTTTCAGCTCTGGACAGAAGTTTTTGTTGGGGTTACGGGCTTTCTTCTTCTGCTTGTTCTTGGACAGGGAGTCGTTGGATCCGTCGCCGTCCTCCAGTGCCCTCTTTACACTCACAGCTTTTGTTTCCGGTGCTTTCTGCCCATTTTCAGTGTTTGGATCCTTGGGCCTGCAAAATATTCCAGCCTCACAATCAAGTTCCAATGTAACCACTGTTATATTCAAACTAATTTATGTCTACCATGGACAGAATTTTTTTCTTTGAACCTTGGCTTTGACCTATTTAGTAAGTGTCCAAGATTTTGATTGATATTATACTGTTTTGCTGAGACCACAGACTCACGGTGGTCTGACGTAGGGCTGGCATATCCAGTGAGGAAAGGGAAGTCGAGTCTGAGTCCATTCTGATTCATCTTTAGCCATCTCCTTCTGTAACAGTAAAAAGCAACTGCTTCAGAAAATTAAATAAGCCTAATGTAATAAATCTTTCTGTCTTGGAATAAAGATGGACTGATGAAGAATTTGTAATCAACAAAATTCCTTTACCTGGCAACGTTGTTTCAGCTGTCTGTTGACCTCTGCAACCCCAGCTACGTTTTTCGCTTTGGCCAGCTCCTCCCTCAGGTCTTGATGTATCTGTAAGCTGTTGTAATAAAAAGACATACTTATTATGGAATTCACCAGTCATCAACTTCCTGTTTGGGGTCGGTAAGATTTTTGAAAGTTTTTGAAAGAAGTCTTTTATGCTCAACAAGGCTGCATTTCTTGATCAAAAATACAGTAAAAACAGTAATATCATAAAATATTATTACAATGTATTCCTGTGATGTCAAAGCTGAATTTCAGCAGCTATTCCTTCAGTCTTCAGTGTCACATCTAACAGACACATCCTTCAGACAGAAACATTTCTTCTTCTTATCAATGTTGAAAACCATTATACTGCTTAATATTTTTTTTTTTAAACCTGTGATAAATTTTTTTCAGGATTCCTTGATTAAGAGAAAGTTCAGAAAAACATTTATTAACAAGCATTTATTTGAAATTTTCTGTAGCATTATAAATGTGTTTACTGTCACTTTTAACTAATTATATGTGCCCTTGCTGAATAAAAGTATTAATTTCTTTTAAAAAAATCTTACTGACCCCAAACTTTTGAATGGTAGTGTATTTAATGAACTCTCTTAATTCATTAAGAGTAAGGATGCACGATATTATCGGACCGATATCGGAATCAGCCGATAATGGCTTTAAATGTAAATATCGGCATCAGTCCGATAAGAAAAATTTTGCCGATATGTCTTGCCGATAAGATGAATACATTAACTCACATGTGCTCATGGGTATGCTAGCGATTAGATCAGTCAGCATTGTGGCTCATTTTTGAAGCAAAGTTTTGCCTGAATGGTGATTAGATGCAGCGATCCAAAACAGTGTATTTAAACTGAGAATGCACATACAGAATGATGCCTTTGGTGTGTGATAAACAGTAAACAGTAATAGCACGCAGTGGCAGCAGCGGCAGCCTCCCCCGGGTCCTAACGCCCGCTCAGTAAAGAGTTTTAATTCCATAGGGGGCGCTGTTGGCCTACTTCTAATAAAATGAAAGTAAAATACACAAATGCCATTTATACTGTTTCTGATTAAATAAAGCAGTAATTTATGTCATAAAATCATGTGTATGTTTTGATTTAAATGTCAGAAGCTATAGCTTACATGAATAAAAAAATTACAAACATGACACTTGTAAATTAAATAATTTTACATGTACTGATATATTCATTACAAATACCATTTATACTGTTTCTGATTAAATAAAGCAGTAATTTATGTCATAAAATCATGTGTATGTTTTGATTTAAATGTCAGAAGCTATAGCTTACATGAATAAAAAAATTACAAACATGACACTTGTAAATTAAATAATTTTACATGTACTGATATATTCATTACAAATACCATTTATACTGTTTCTGATTAAATAAAGCAGTAATTTATGTCATAAAATCATGAGTATGTTTTGATTTAAAGGTCAGAAGCTATAGCTTACATGAATAAAAAAAATACAAACATGACACTTGTAAATTAAATAATTTTACATGTACTGATATATTCATTCATGTGTAATATGTTATATTTTTAAACAAATTATGAGCTCTAAAAGATATTTAGAATTTTTACAACTCTTTTGCTTTAGACCATCTACAAATGTTAAATCTTAAAATAAAATGCTAAGGTTACCACTGCATCTTTCTGGAAAAAAATGCAGCAATTAATATATAGTTTATTTATAGTCATTTTCAAAGCATCAATGTACTGTCATTATAAAAGAACTTCATTATTGTTTATTTAATTCTAACAAGTAAGTTCTTGCTAAAAACGAACCAAAATTTAAAAAATAATATTAAATAAAATAATTTTAATAAAATTAAAAATAATTTGCTTATAATTTCCACACAGGAGAGACTTGGTATTGTTTCCAAACAAAAGGCAATATATCGGTATCGGCATCGGCTATCGGCTATCGGCCAAAATAAGTTGAAAAATATCGGCATATCGGACATCGGCAAAAATCAAATATCATGCATTCCTAATTAAGAGTGTAAAATCTCAAGCAACAGCAAAATATCAGTGTCAAGCATCAAATGTGAACGAACATACGTGTGGTGCCATAGTTTAAAGATGTGAGCACGGACATAAGACAGACTACAGGGTGGGTGTTTCTCCACAACCTCCAGGTACTCCTCAGCCATCTCCCACACAGGTGGACTACAGCCTTCAAACAGGGCAGGATTGTGAAGATTCCCTTCTGTGAAAGTAATGTCTTCATATATTTATATTACTGCATTGCGAAATATCAAAGTAGGAGTTTTTCTGTACAAGTACGTTTATGAATCTTCTCTTTGCATGAGGAGAGTGTTACCTGCACTCATGACACCTTGTACTCCAGTCTCCTCCATGCAGCGCTGAACATCACTCAGGTGCTGGATGTTTCCATTGGCGAAAACGGGAATGTTTACAGCCTCTCTACACAAGTAAAATAAAGGTACACCATCAGGAAAAAACACTAAGGACGGTCAAAGCCAGTAGCAAGTGTTGTCTCTCTTACCGTACAGCTTTTATGTGCTTCCAACTTGCAATGCCTGTCAAAGCCCCCTTTTGATCTTTAGTTCTCCCATGAACTGTGAGGAGCTGTAAAAAATGTTAAAGATACCAAACCATCAGCAGCTGGTTCAAGAATATATGAATGACATTAGACTGAGATTTGAGGTAATGCAGTGGTTACAGCTCGTATAACAAACATTTACAGATCAGTTCCAGGTTGAAGAGACCTAAGCCTCACTCACTCAAGTGGGCTCCTGAGAAAGGTGCTTATTCCCAGGTCACTCCACATGCACTTTAGACAAAAGTATCTGCTATATGACAAGCAATGGGAACACTTTACCTGGCATCCAGCCTTTTCCAGCATTTTGGCATACTTCACAGTTTTCTCAATCTCTGGGAAGACCCGGATTTTGCAAGTAATGGGCACGGAAAGTTTTTCATCAGCCAGTTTAACTGTAAACGACAGCACCTGAATAAAACACATTCTCTACATGGTTCACATCTGCACTGAGCTATTAAAATAAGACAACTTACTCATTTTCTCAAGAAGGTCCCACTCGTCTTGAAGAAACACACCATAATGGCCTAGGAGAGAATTTAAGTGACGTGACGTGGCATTTAGTATATAAAACCATGATTTGCACTTCTTTTTGCGTTTTATTTTACATTAATCACCAGTATGACAGAACAGGAATGTTTCGGCTGAAAGCCTTCTTCAGTGTGTTCTAGGAGATCATTTAAAAATGAGCCGTACCAGGGAAACAGGGACGCACTTTGCTAAAATTTGAGATTTCATTGAACACTTGAAGCAAATATTTATAGTTCCAAACTTCATATGTTAAAAAACTGCTGTTAAAAAAGTTTTGGGGTCAATAAGACTTTTTAAATGTTTTGAAAGACGTCTCTTATGCTCACTAAGGGTGTATTTATTAAATAAAAAAATACAGTTAAAACAGTAATACTGTGAAATATTATTACAATTTAAAATAATTGTTTTCTATTTAAAATTTTTTAAACAATTTATTTCTCTGATGGCAAAGCTGAATTTTCAGTATCATTACTCCAATCTTCAACGTCACATGATTCTTCAGAAATCATTTTAATATGCCGATTTGCTGCTCAAGAAACATTTCTAACAATTATCAATGTTGAAAACAGTTGTGCTGTTTATGTTTGTTGCAATAGTGATAAATTTTTTTGTTCAGGATTCTTCAATGAATGGAGTTCAACTGAACAAAGTTGATTTGAAATAGAATTCTTTTGAATGGTGGTTTATTTCTCACATACAACAGAAATGAAGTGTCAGCTGAGTTTTGGTACCTCTTTTTGCAATCATCTGTGGGCAGCCCAAATTCAGATCGATGGCATCGCAGTAATCCTGGGCAAGTAGAGCAGCCTGGATAAACACCTCAGGATCATTGGCACAGAACTGTATGGAGATAATACTGTAAATAACTCACACTCCATATGAACACTCTCCATCACCGCATGGGGAATGGTGTGTGCGTACTTGTGTTTACTGATGCCAAAGAGGACGGAGAGACCCACCTGTGTGATGAGGGGTCGGTCATCCTGGTTGAGCTCGTTATACAGGTTCTCCCGACGGTAGTTGGCATCCCTGACGAACACCTGGGCGTGCAGCATGGGCGTGTAGCAGAGCTCTGCGCCATGTCTGCGGCTCAGCAGCCTCCACGCGAGCTCGCTCTGGTCCACCATGGGCGCGACCACGTACCGCGCACCCTTCAGAGTGCTCCTCCAGAACTCGAACCCACAGGGTTTCGTCATGCTGCCTACATAGCATAGGATGAAATCACAATGACTAACGTTACATGAAATCATAAATTCACAGACATGCATACTATTTGCTTGCTTGCCTAAATTAGTTCAGCACCTAAAATTAACATAACACGCTAGTTTGATTAGCAGTAAATTAATCTTGTGTCTGTCAAGTACTAAACATTTTGGGAATGAGTTTCAGCAAAAGAAACTAGTCTGAGACCACGGAATGACTTGTGTTACATATCTGAAGAAACAAACTATGAAAGGCAAACACATTGACAGAGCTTATATGTTAACTAGGAGATTCTATTAGCTGTCATTCTTTTAAAACTGCTTGTATTGAGACAAGAGCACGCACTTACAGTAGCGTAAGACCCAGTCACAGACAGCAGCTCTATGCGGCACATGAACTGTTGTTTGTGTCGTGGTGAAATACATCCGTGAGGAAACAATAAACCTATTGATTTATTCCGGGGGTTATGACAACATATTACACTGCTTAGAATAACTGCTGAGTGGGTTGTAAATTATGTTTTTGTTCAAATGTAAAAACCAGTCATGTCGTCTTTGTAATGTATAGATATATGCTTTGTATATGATCGTGTTCGTATACGCAAAATCCCTGTTTGCGCCAGGTCAATCGAAAGGAATTCAGTAAGGCAAATCTGGAATATAGAATCTTAAAAACCTCGTTTCGATTTTTCTCTTTCAACTATGACAGATTAGGTGAAATAATCATTTAAATCCGTACTATAATTGACCACTAGATGTCAGTGTTGACCTAATCATTTTTGCTGACATTTTTAGATTTTCAAAAAGCTTCATTCTGTGTGATTTATATAAGCTTGTTTCCTCATGGGGATCAAAAATGTCCCCATAAGGACAAGGATTTTGGATATTGCCATCTTTGTGACTGAGGACATTTTGTCTCCGTAATACACACACGCACACGCACACGCACACACACTTATTTGCTATTTTTACTCTTCATTATACAAAAATACTGTACCTTTTCTACTATTTGGCCCCTTAAACATGCTGTTTACTATGATAGTGTACAATGGGGCCTCTAATTAAAAAATATAATTCAATGGCAAAATACTCAGAATTAACCATGAAAAACATTTCTTTGTACTCATCAGTGTTCAATTGATTTTTATTTTTCTAATATACTTCTTTATTTTTCTAATATACGATCTTTAGAGCAGTTGTATTGTTGAATACATCGTATTGAGTTGAATACATCATTACATCAAGAAGCACTTAGAGATGTGTTGTTTTTATGGTTAATATAAATATAGAATGCCTGTGATATGTTATCTTGACATTTCCCTTTATTAATAATAGAATCAACAGGCATGCAATTGTTTCCTCACGTTTCAGGACATTTGTGTTGACAGAGCACTGGTGAAAACACTTGTTACAGAAAGTACCAGTTAAACTAGAATCTACTTAAGAGCATTCCCATTTTGTCAACTCTTTGTTGTGAATGCATTCGTTTTCCTCTGTTTAGATATTATAAAGTATTATTCATCACTGCACTAATACAGTGTGTTGAAGCTAGAGCTCTTTTAGAAAGCTGGTATGGCTGTTAAAGTGGGCGTTCACTGTGTTTCCTGGCGCATTGCTCTCAACGTGACTGAGCACATGCAAGGGAAAGCTGAGTATTTCAGTCATGTGACTCTCACCTATACAGCCTCAAGTGTTGGCTCTGCTCTGACCAATCATGGTCCACTGAATACAATGTCAGCTTCTGTGGGCGTTATCATAGAAAAGTTGTTTTTCAAAACATACGGCCAAGAAAATGTACTTATATGTAAATATTTGTTGTTTTGTAATTATGAACAAATGTTCTCTCACCTAAAGCATTAGGACAACTAACTGCATCCTGTTACATTGTACAGCTGCATCTCTAAAAATCATGAAATATGAATTAAATGAAGCTTATTAAAAAAGCTATTAAGCAGTACCTATAATTTAAATAAATTTAATTGTGTTTCTTATCAGCAGGCAACAGCAGGCAAAAATGTACACCAATGAGTCATTATATACACAAGGTCCTGTAACTATTGACTCTTAACTATTCCACTTCCTTATAGGCTTCATATTGATGTGAGTAAATCATCTGCTTTATGTTATTGTTTACCTTTTTAGCTGCTATTTTCACTATGAAGAATCAAGTAAAGTTGTGAATATGTTCAGTCTGCATGCTTTCTGCAGACTGTATGCTTTTGATATAAAGCATATAGTCTATGGCCTTTTACTTGTTTCTCTGCATAAATTTCAGAATAATTTTTCCTTAATGCTTTGCTTCTGAATATCGAGTCAATTGGAATTTAGATTATATTTCTGATTATTAGAAATTGCTTTTTAAAAATATTTTAATAACGCAGGTGCTCATATTCAGTCAAGCAAGCAAGTCTACTGTAATAAGCAAACAAAGGATATAAAACACTTTAATCCCAATCGATATTAGTTTTACAATTGTTTCCAGGCCAGTTGCATAAACATAAGACTGTGTCTTAAGAACTAGTTTGACTAACTAGCAGTTAACCAAGTGGTTATCAGTCTTACTTTTCAGATTCAAATTAGATCAATCTATGTTTTTATGTAATAGACTTAAAAAAATGATGACCAGTCTTGCAGAAAAAATGAGGTGTCTAACTTTTAAGACTAGTCTAAGACCAGAGCAACCGGCCACTGGAACTACTGTAAGTCTATAAAGTCTAAAAGTCTATTTTTATTTGATTACATAAAGAGAGATAAGATGTGTTTAACATAAGTTTCAACTTCACAAACTGGTTTTGCAAGTTATCTTCCTGAAACATTATGATGAACACATCCAATAAACACCCGCAGATGTAAACTTTGTCATTTTCAGTATTGAACTAAGTAGGCTACAATAGAGAAGCAAATGTATAAATCTAATTCAGCAGTGACATATCACCTGACTTATATATATATATATATATATATATATATATACATAATG
>NW_015540871.1:1132143-1138217 GCF_001515605.1 Sinocyclocheilus anshuiensis | reverse complement strand
TAAAGAAATGAATGCTTTTATTCAGCAAAAAAAGTGATAATAAAGACTTTAATTGTTAGAAAATATTTCTATTTGAAATAAATGCTGTTCTTTTTAACTTTATTCATCAAATAATCCTGAAAAAAGTATCACGGGTTCCAAAAAATATTAAGCAGCCAACAATGTTTCCAACATTGATAATAAATCAGCATATTAGAATGATTTCTGAAGGATCATGTGACACTGAAGACTGGAGTAATGATGCTGAAAATTCAGCTTTGATTCACAGAAATAAATAATATTTCAAAGTATATTAAAATAGAAAACCATTATTGTAACTGGTAATATTTTACAATATTACTGTTTTTTCTGTATATTTGGTCAAATAATGATGAGCAGAAGAGACTTCTTTAAAACACATTAAAAATCTTACTGATCCCAAACTTTTGAATAGCAGTGTGAATGTTTATTTATACACATTGATTTACATCCCTCTACATTGTCCAGACTTATTAGTGGGAATATCGCTAGTAAAACACTTAACTACGTTTTAATAAACATTTTTCATGTATATCAATGGAACTACGGTTATGGATGTTTCAAAATTTCAACCGATTTATCACGAAATAATCCTAGCAGACGGTTTGTTGTCTTAACCGAAGATTTGAGAAGGGTTGGAAGATTTTCCACTGGCCCGCTGTTGCTAGGGGAAGTGACGTCAGCGCAGCCCGCTGGATTCTTGCGCTGATGCAGCTTCTGTTGTAGTAGCAGATACACATTACACAGAGTCAACGGCAGTTTCAGGGCCAGCGGAGCTAGAAGGGAGTCGTTCTCAAAATCCGCCTTCATCCTTTTTTCAACCGATTTATCACGAAATAATCCTAGCAGACGGTTTGTTGTCTTAACCGAAGATTTGAGAAGGGTTGGAAGATTTTCCACTGGCCCGCTGTTGCTAGGGGAAGTGACGTCAGCGCAGCCCGCTGGATTCTTGCGCTGATGCAGCTTCTGTTGTAGTAGCAGATACATATTACACAGAGTCAACGGCAGTTTCAGGGCCAGCGGAGCTAGAAGGGAGTCGTTCTCAAAATCGGCCTTCATCCTTTTTTAAACAGACTTTTTTCAGGGTAAAAATAACTAGAGCATAAAGTTCACAGTGTACTCTTTTTAATAAGCCTAATATTTTGATATTTCCCGATTCGGAACGTTAGAAAACGACTGGTGAAAATTGGGTAGCACTGTGAAGGGAATTAGCAAGCTAGCAGGCTGTATAAGGGGATTCTGGCTGGGAGAGACGGAAGAATAGACAGATAACAAAGAACGGGTTTTCGTTGCTTTTTTTAAACACTCCGAACATATATCATTTAAATCACTCCCGTTAAAGCTAGCTTTATCGCTAGCTTTGTTATTTAGCCATTTATCATGGAACTGAGAGTAGGAAACCGATACAGACTGGGAAGGAAAATTGGCTCTGGATCCTTTGGTGACATTTATTTGGGTAAGCAATTGTTAACTGTATTTTTTCGTTTATTGAGAGAGTCGGTATTATCTGTCAGTTTAATAAAAGTGCACATCATATTTTGTTTTGAAACGTCAAATGGATTCCCAGTGTCCCTCAGTCATCTGCTATTGAAAGTCCTATTCAGTATTGCTCAAAAACCAGAAAACCCCCCACTAACCAGCGCTATTTTGATAGATAACCAGCTAGTTTAACACGTCAGTTAACTGGAGATTAGTTTCAACAGACATTAGGCTCGTGTTTGTATGTAAATAAATATTTTCATCAATGTTATGTGATATCGAGCCTTTTCTTGGGTGGAAATACAGAATCAGGCAGTCCAGCCTAACCAGTTATGCTTTATGGACTACATATTATTAGAAATGCTATTGTCTACAGAGCTGCTGTATATTAGTATTTGTACTAGTACTACAAAACAAACACTGAAGAGTCCAGATCAGTTTAGACGAAATTCAGCTTTGCCATTCCTAAATACACTGTTCTGCATGTTGTTTGCTGAACTGTCAGCTGTATTTTAATGTGTCGTTATGTTCATAATTTTTCAAGTATGTGTAGGAGTCTCACATTTGAAATGATTATTTTTGGTGGCTATGTTCTCGCATGTCCTGTCAAAGACAATCTTATGGCGAGTTTAGCCTGTATTTTGTGGCTTAAACATCTAATATTTTCAGTCAGCTAATTATTTTTTGCCTTTTAAAGACTTTGCTATGCTATATTTTTGTTATGACTCACTGATTTGTCAGGTCTGATAATTAAATGACTGACAGAAGAGGAAGTGAAATAGTTTGTCACAAGTAAACACACATATAGCGTTAGTATTGCATGCTGTCTGTTGCATGTGTGATCAGATACTTGCAACTTTTGAGTTGTTTCTACATGTTGCTAGAGTTCTTTAATTATAAGAACTTTTATAAAAGGTCTGTTATGCTCAACTTGAAGAACTTGGCAAGTTCTCTTCGCGTGCAAGTTTCAGCTTAACTTCCGCAGGGTCTTGTGAAAAGAACTGGTGATGTAATATTTGCTTTCGTTTTTGGGGGCCTGAGGCAACTGGTATTGTTGTAGGCAGCTGCCTTTAATGTACCTTTCTCATAAGTTCTTATGACTCACCACAATTAAGTTATTAAAGGCTGCCAGTTATTATGTATATGGTCCTAGGCTTAGTACCAGTTTCTTTTGAAGCATCCTGTGCAGGCCTTTATGGTTTGAATTGTGATGCAAAGTTTTTGCATTGCAATTTGGGATGTATATGGTTCCTTGTGGTTTTATGAGCTTTGTGCTCTTGCGCAACTCCGTCGTTTTCGTTTTGCAGTTGGAGTTGTGTGCAATGATCTCATTGCTGGCCAGAGTTGTTTATTGTGATCCGTTCTCTGCAGTACTTCGGTGGAGAAATACTCCACGCCTCCTCTTTGTACTTCTCTCCAGAAACAGCTTAAAAAACAACCACTGGTTCCAAAGCAAGATCCTAAATCTGAATAGATAAGCCACCCAGTAAATTACTCAAACTTTTTTTTTAATGCAGAAGTCCATTGAAGTTTGCAGACAAAGTAGGAAGAAGTAGATCAGCTGATTTTTGTGTGGCTGTTTACATAAAAACGTTGTTTTTGTTTGCTGCAGGATGGCACAATCAGAGCGGTTGTCACGCCTCGACTGTGCACTCTAGAGTTAGGTTACACATCTTATACATGTTTCTGTGGCATTAATGGTCAACAGTACAATCCTAATGTGTGAATTACCAAGTGCCTAAATGTTGTTATGCAACAGTGGTGATTCAGCTGGTGCACTGGAAACAGCCGTGTTCATCTACTCACTAAGGGGCTTATGTAAAGACTCCCAATATCCCCACACCTGGGGAGGCAGAGCCTGACAAACTCCAGCTGGGGCTGAAGGAGGCCAGACTGACCTGATCAACAACACATGCTCTCTCTACCAAGCCTCTTAAAAAGTACAGCACCGGCCTGCCTACGTGAACCAGAGAAGAGGAAATACTCCGAGCTCTCATGGAAACATGGGGCTGTCCTGTGGCTTGTCAAATCATGCAGCCAAGAGTGTTTTTAGTGGCACAATGTGTTTCCATTGTCTTCAGTAAATAACAACTTATGGGTTATTGGAACTGTATCGGAATGGTTTTATTTTTATTTTGATCAACAATGGTCAATATTGGATATTTATTTGTATAAATATGGGAATTGAGCATGTACACTTATCATTCAAAAGTTTAGCAAGTTTATGTATTTATTTCATGAAATTAAATGTGTATTCAGCAATGATACATTAAATTGATATAAATTACTGACATTTATAATGTTACAAAAAATAAATACATTTCTTTTTTAATCTTTATATTTCTCAAAGAAGCTTAAAAAGTTTCCACAAAGTATTAAGCAGCATGACTGTTTTCAAAATTTATAATAATAAGAAAAGTTTCTTCAGCAGCAAATCAGTATATTAGAATGATTTCTGAAAGATCATGTGACACTGAAGACTGGAGTAATGATGCTGAAAATTCAGCTTTACCATCACAGGAATAAATTACATTTTAAAATTATATTTAGAAAACCGTTATTTTAAATTGTAATAATAATTCACAATATAAAGTTTTTACTGTATTTTTGATCAAATAAATTCAGCTATGGAGAGCATAAGAGACTTTCAAAAACATAAATTTTACCAACCCCAGACTTTTAAATGAAAATGTAGATTTAGATTAGTTGTGCTGTCATCTAACATGTTAAAGATTTAAATGATTTATTGTAATTTTAGTGTTTTATTTTGAGTTTATTTAGACAACATAGTACAGAATTGTAATATTGTCCATTTGTCGGTTATTGGCCATATCATGAAAATAATTGACTTATCGGAATTGGTCCAAATTTGTTACTAGGTTTTCAACCCTGTAGAACACTTTTTCCACATGCTGTTTAATAGATCTGATTGTTGTTTAACACCCTTTGCCGATTAATCGGCACCGATAGTTGATTGCTATTGGCAAAAATCTGCACCAAACATCAGCGGCTGAGAAAGGTCCGCTATCATTATATAGTACAAGAGTGGTCTCTAGAGGTGGAAATCACTGACACCTCGTGTTGTTTGTTTTGACACCTGACACTGCGTGCTGCACAGAGCGGGACCCTTCAGATGCGAATTAAAAACATCGCCAACTAAACGTGTACTGTGTAGTGCATGTTTACATGTTTATATAGTAATTCATTTGTTGCATTAATGGAGAAAGAACAGCAGTAAGTTTGCCATCAAGGATGAGAGGACATGAACATACGTTTTACCTCAAACGATTAAAGCAATGTGACGCAAACAGTTTTCCATTAAATTACATTGTATTTGTCTCAAATCATTGTTAATGGACTTAATGAGTTCACCCTAGGCTGTAAAATTGTGTATTGTGCATTTTTCAGTGAACCGATTGTCTTCTGTGGCTCTAATAAAGTCTATTTAGTAGGGGTGCTCCGATCAGGATTTTTGAGGCCAACCACTGATCGCCGATCACAGAAAGCAGTATCTGCCGATACCGATCACCGATACCGATCTTTTTAAAGCCTTCTTTTTTTTTTATCATTTATAACTATAGTGATACTCCAATCAGGATTTTTAGACATTTATTCAGGGCCTGAATTTCATTTTTGAAAATGGGGGGAATTCCCCTCTTAGGTGACTCTTGTGAGGGGTGAAGCAGCTTTCACACAGGAGTCCGCTACTGATCCGTGGCTGTTTACCACAAACACAACATTTATCCATTATTTTGATTTCAAATCCAAACATTGTCATTGAAAATGCTTTTTCAGCATTGCAATTTTTTTTTTACACAGTACAGTAATATAATCTTTCAAAGACATGTTTAAACAATAAACATAAGCAACACATTATTCAATGCTGTTACTTTTGCGTTTACTTTATTTTTTTACACAGTACAGTAATACAATCTTTCAAAGACATGTTTAAACAATAAACATAAGCAACACATTATTCAATGCTGTTACTTTTGCGTTTACTTTAGATTTATATATTAAGTTGCTCAAGCAAGTGGCAAAACATTTAAACTACTTTTCTTGCGTTATCACAAACTTACCATTGACAGAAATAGTCAGCTCTACTGCCTTTCCTTTTGCATTTAAATCTTTATTAAATGCAATCCTGCGGTTCATAAAGAACTTTGTTTTCCTACCTGCCATATGTGTTGACTGTGAAATACAGTAGACTTTAATAATATGCATTTATGGTGTAATTACTACATTTTCGTGTCAATCCATGTTCATATTTACTGCAAACAATGCACTGTCACTTTAATTCAGCGCTTGCAGCGCAGTAAAAATAGACTCAGTGCGGAAACCATCTTTGCACTGCTGCAGACGCACCGCTCGTGGAACGCACTGCCGGACAGCAACGGTGTGCAGTGTGCGCGCTTTATTAATCCATTAACATGAGCGCGGAAAAAAATACGCACCACATACGCACTGCAAACGGAGTAATGTGAACTTGGCATTATGTGTGTGCGCTGTGAGTGGGCATGAGCGCACGGTCTCCAGGAGAGCGCGCAAGCGCTGAATGGTTAAACACTGGCAAGAAT
>NW_015540871.1:1129523-1130781 GCF_001515605.1 Sinocyclocheilus anshuiensis | reverse complement strand
AAAAGTAATGCAATTTATAAACTTTAGTGACGATGTGACACTGCCTCGATTGTGCAAGTGACAATTCCTGTGTCAACTGTGCAGCGTGCAGCTCGCTTATAGACAGATGCGATGTGGTGATTTGAAGACATTTGCGCATTTTGAGAGAGCGCGTGCGCGGTCATTCACTCTTGCTGTTTGTGAAATTACGTCTCACACAATGTTTTCAAATGACTTTATAAGTTATCTAATGAAGAAATATGAAGGTGAGTACCTCACTTTCAGCATTATAATGACTTCACCCACGCTGGACAGAGACTGAGACGGTGCCGCTGCATGTCATGCCAAACCTCTCGTGGCGGCGTCATCAGCTTGCGATCGTTTTTTTGAGATCAGCCTTTTTAGAGACCGCCGATCAATCATCCCCCCGTGATTATCGGCCGATAATGATCGGTAGCCGATCAATCGGAGCACCCCTACTATTTAGAGAGCTATAATATAGATCGTACTTTCTCTTCCGTTTGCTCTTGTTTTTTTGTTTTTTTACACTGAACTTCAAGCTCATCCATGCCACTTTGTTAATTTTTGAAGTAAACTTTTGCCTGGTTGGTGATTAAATTAATTGTTTTGGACCACCGCTTGAACTGAACGCGACGTGCCCGGTGTGTGTGTGTAATACCTGTGATTGTCCTAGACGTGGCGCTGCGCTTTTGCCAGTCAGTGTGTGACTAACATATTTTGTTATTTTGATTAGATAATCGTCACATGTTCTAGAATAGAAGCAAATAAAGTGTGAGATAAAATATCCATTCCATATGTATGTAATTTCAATGCTGTGGCCTTTGTGTAGATATTTAAAGATGACCATCTTTAAGCAATACTGTTGAAATGAAATGTTAACACTCCACAGTAAGAGTCCATTTGTAACATTAAGATTAATGAAAGCTGTAGTATTGTTGTGTTAATTTCAACATTTACTAATACATTTTGAAATTTTAAAGTTGCTTCTGTTAACATTAATGATCTATTAATGATCAACATATAATTAATATTAATATTTTTGTTCATTTACAAAGTATGGTTCAGTAGTGTTTTTTTTTTGTTTGTTTTCATTCATTATCCATTTTAAAAACTCTCGGTTTATTAATTGGTATTGGCCTGTGTGGTCCAACCTAGCTATCAGTATCAGTAAAGTCCACTATCGGTCGACCTCTAGTTGTCATAAATCTCTTCTTCTAGTGTTGGGCGATATGGTCATTTTTCAAATCGTCATATCGCC
>NW_015540871.1:1123935-1129069 GCF_001515605.1 Sinocyclocheilus anshuiensis | reverse complement strand
CTGGAGTAATGATGCTGAAAATTCAGCTTTGATCACAGGAATAAATTACATTTTAAAATCTATTCAAAATAGAACGCAATTTTAAATAGTCAAAATATTTCAAAATGTTACTGTTTTTGCTGTACTTTGGATCAAATAAATGCAACCTTGTTGAGCAGAAGAGAATTCTTAAAAACAAAAAAAAATACAACAACTTGTCATAAATCTCTTCTTCTAGTGTTGGGCGATATGGTCATTTTTCAAATCGTCATATCGCCAGCCCGTGTGATCGCAGATACCCGATATTATCGTGCGTGTGTGCGTGCATGGGTGGGTGGGGGCAAGAGAGAGACTCTGTTCTTATCATAGGCTATTTCATAACTATGTGGTGTTTTTAAACCGCGCGGGCACGCGAGAGAGAGCCTATGAAAACACCAATAATCGAAATAATATACTTTCAAACATACTGATAAACTATTTATTTTTTTTCAGTTTACGAAAATGTTTTTTGAAATATCGAAATATCGGAAATGTGTTTAAAAATCATATCACCGTTATTGGAAAAAAATTATATCGCGATACATATTGATATTGAATTATTGTCCAGCCCTACGTTAAATATAAACGTATTTAAAACAGGTAAGTTCATTTATTTGGAGTAAAGTTAAATTGAACGGATACATCAGTCATACAGCGCTCAGGACCGCGCGCCGCATGACGAGCCCGACGCACCGCCACAGAAACAAGAATGAGATGCATTCTAACATAACTGTGGTGTTAAACTCAGTTAGTGAGGGCTCGGTTAAAATATTGCACATATATAGGCCATTTAGATTACTTGTTAAAATGCAATGAAATACCTTATATCAGCAGACGATGTACGTCTGTGTTTGTGGTTGGAGACTCCTTCACCGGCTACAGGCTCTAATCCTCATTTGCGCGAGTGTGAATGCGATGCTGAAGTGAAATAGTGGGGCAATTCGATAATAATAGCTGAATTATAATAGGCCACCTAATAATAATAATAATTTAATACATTTATAGGAGAAAATGAGCCTAATATCGTCTTGACTATCGACAAAGACATGTGCTATGGTCGATATCTCTGACTATCGTCGATACACGATACTATCGTCTATCAGCACAACCCTATCTTCTTCTTTACCAGAGATGCTTATTTTGCAGATCTCTCACTAATGAATTGAATCTCAACAGTGTACCGCAAGTATCCATCTGTCTCTGCACTGCACAAACCAACAAGCTTGCGGTCACGCAAAATGAATTTGAGCATATGCACACGAATGAGATGAGTGCAACCAATTTGTTCTCCAGACAGGCTCAGGCCAAACCCTCAATCCCTCTGGAGGGCCCTGGGCCTGGTGTGCGGGATGGGGGTTGAGAAATATGCCAGCTGCCTGGGACGGGGGGACGGCTGACTTTTATTGATCTCCAAGATTACTTCATGGAAGGCTTCCCCAGGAAATTATTGCACTTTTATCTTAAAGGGAAAAAAATGAGCAGGGAGTGTTATAAAGGAACCAGCAGATATTCAAGCAGATGAAAAGGGAAGGCTCAAGAGCTCAAAACCATGATTGATAGGCAGTGACTGGATAGTCACTAAGGGCGTTAAAGTCATTTGTGTCATTCACTGTTGAACCATGTGCATGTAGACAGCTGTGTTAAGGATGGGCTTCTGTAGTGTTTACTGATGTATTGAGCGGATCTGTCTGAACATGTTCCCTGTGCTGTCAGTATAGGGGAAGAAGAACATTCTCTCTGCTAAATGTGCCCAGGCAAATCAAATTCCACTGTGCATATCTTTGCAGTCTTTTATATTCACCACTAGTGGTGGTGCAACACGTTCATAGCAGCATGAAAGGGAGATCAAAGGGATATTTTGCAGAGAAATGCACAATATAAAGCATACCATTCACCTTAGTCTTGACTGTGTCAAATAAAACAAGCACTTTTTAAGTAATTATGGACTTGGTTAATGTGTTTATAGAGGAAAATGGTTGAATGGATCCTTGTTTGTTTGCATGGGCCTGGCTTGGGCTTTGCTTGTTGTGATAAGCCTGATCAGGTGTCTAGGCTTTGCTCATGTTCATTATAGTAATATGCCTCCAATGTACCTGATGTGTAGCTGTTTCTCTTTTCTTGTAAATGCACCAGTAATGTGAGGCTAAAAAAGGCAGGACAATCGAAGCTCTGCAGCCTGGCCTCGCTCGTGTGTGCCTGGAAAATCTTGCCATCCCCAACAATGGACTCAGTTCAATTTAGATGGAAATGGGGCTGATGTGAGTAGCCGTGCACACTGACAAACAGCAGTAGATCCTGGCAGGAGCCTTTTAAAATATCCCAATGTACAGGGATTTGTTTAGATTTTAAGTGGAGTTGGCAAACATTTGAGGTTACATGTAGAATTGTGGCAGTGTATCTCTTTTGGAAACTTGTGATGCCTTGACTAATATACTAGGCTATGTAAATATACTAGGGTTGATAAAATGTGTTAATTTATCATTTTTAAAATCAACATGAAATTAATATTTACCTTATATGTAGTGCTGGGCGGCATACCGGTTCATACCGAATACCGGTGTTTATTTTTGTTATGATATGAATTTTTAAAATACCGCAATACCGGTGTATGTCGCTTAAACAACATTCGGAACACGACACTGTTTGAAAGGGGTCCCTTTTCACTGTTGCACTGTGGTGAGGGCAAAGCTGTATGTGTTACTAAGCGTGAAAGTTCCGAAACTGAAGCTGTAGAACTAATAGAACGTGATGACAGAAGAACTCATCCACAATATCCACATTGACCGCCACAAATATCCACCGCCCCCTGCCATCAGCTCCTGAAGAGGTTGCCAGGTTTTCACAACAAAACCCGCCCAATCGCATTTCAAGGGGGTCCCCCGTTAAAAATCGCGTTCCGAGGATAAAATACGCGTGTTTTGGCGGGGTTCCCCTGGTAAAATTCGCATTCCAGAGGCTAAATATCACGTTAATAGGGTCGTTTTTCAACCGCGGACATGAAAAACAACCCGCGGCAACAGTGTTAAAGCTTCCCAATTCCGCGGGAAAACCACGGACTTGGCAACACTGGAAGAGGATAGCTTTCTGATAGCGCATCAAGAACCGGGTTGACCGGGTACTCGGTACCACCGGTACTTAAGAAAACCTGGTACCGTAACGTTTTAATTTTTTTAGTACCAACTTGGTACCGAAATACCGGGTCTTTTGACAACACTAATACTGCAGTATATCCTCTCTCAGTCAGTAGAAAATATGGTTAAAACCCGGTCATGCATGAAAAACAAAATACACAGTCATATACCGTGAAACCAGTCTAATTTTGAAAAATACAGTGATATAAATTTTTGGTCATACCGCCCAGCACTACTTATGTTCTTAATGCATGTTTCATTTAAAAAAAATTGATGCAATTTTTTATCAAAATGTTATGACTCTATCTTCCACTGAAGCAACAGACTTCTGTCTGGTGATGTATGCTAGACTTTTCCAATCATTTAGCTCCACCAGTCCACCCCTACAAAAATGATTGCAAACTTGCATTTATTTTTGAGTGTAACTCCCAAAATCCAATCATCAACCAATGCATAGAACCAAGTCACTGCTTTACATTTTTTCTTTTTAATTATCCATTACACTCGGATATGTCACATTATGAAAGAAAAGATCTGTTGCTACTTCAGTTTCACTGCAACTTCCCAAAAGTTTTAAATGTTTGTTATGGTATTGAGGCTTAATACTATAGAAAAGCACTAAAGTGTTTTCAGCTTGTTTATTTTCATATAAAAATACGGCATGCAGTTGCATCAAACAATGGTATAAACATCATTCAATGTAAATTGTGTATTCGTTTGCGTAATCGTAATTAATAATCGCAATTACAATTTCAAGGGAATAATCGACAATTATGATTTTTGTCATGATCGTGCAGGCCTAGTATATTATGCATTAGTGTGCATAAACAGACTTACAATGTAAATGTGACACAGAAAGACAGTGTTGTTAGCCAAGTCAGCATAGCGCGTTGTTCTTTGAGGATTGTTTCAAGATCAACATTTTACTTTTTTTTTTTCATCAGGATCTTCTGTCTTTTTTTTCCCCCATGTCTTGTCATGTTAATGGCTTAAAATTTATTTTGTGCCAGTTCCATACTCTGATGTGCGAAGTCTGGCTCTTCTTGAATGTAAGGATGCATACGAACAACCCCTTACATGTGTCTGAGTGTTTTTGCATATAGATCCTCGCTATTGTTTTGCAAGTTGAATAGACATGCTTGTATTCTCTTAGGTGAGAATATTGCATGTCTACTAGATTCATTTTCACTGATTCCATGATTATGATCATGTTTCACAATTTCGTAACAAAACGCTTCTGATTTCATGAGAGGTGGTCAGGTTGCCTGTATGCATTGTAAAGCCCATATTAGAAGCATTTAAATTGACACCTATTTTGTCTCTATTCTGCTTTATTGAGAATAATTTTCTCAACGTACTGTTTATTTGCAAAAAGAGCACAATCTGTTCTCCCACAGATTTGTATTAAAATGACCTAAGTATCAAAGTAGGGGACTTGCAGAGCATTTGGCACATTACTGTTTTGATAGTGTGTCTCTTTGTAGCTTTCCAGCTGTGAGAGCTGTTGTTCCTTCATGCATTTTATTGACCTACCATGTACAGTGCCTTGCGAATGTATTCATACCCCTTCATTTTTTTTCACATTTTTTGTTGCTGCCTTATGTTAAACTGCTTTAAATTAGTTTTTTTCCACAATAATCTACACTCCATACACCATAATTGTCAAGCAAAAAACAGGTTTTTAACATCTTTGCAAATTTATTAAAAATAAAAAACTAAAATGATTCCATTGCAAGTATTCATACCTTTATCTGGGACAGTTGAAATTTAGCTCAGGAGTAGGCCTGTCACGATAACAACTTTTTGTTGTGCGATATATTGCCCCAGAAATAATTGCGATAAGCGATATTATTGTAATTTTAAAGACCATTTTATGCCACTGAATATACAGTATATATATATATATATACAGTGGGTACGGAAAGTATTCAGACCCCCTTAAATTTTTCACTCTTTGTTATATTGCAGCCATTTGCTAAAATCAT
>NW_015540871.1:1111009-1123911 GCF_001515605.1 Sinocyclocheilus anshuiensis | reverse complement strand
CACACACACACACACCTTGCTACGTGTACTGCGTTAGGCTAACCGAGACTTGTCATTTGCACTTATATATTGTTGCTCTTTTGTTAGTTTTGACTGCTTTTACTGTCCTCATTTGTAAGTCGCTTTGGAAAAAAGTGTCTGCTAAATGTAAATGTAAATTAAATTCATTTTTAATGTTTGCGTTCACTGTAGCAGGAATTTGTCAGTGTTTGCCTGTATCAATCTTTAATCAGATGGACTTTGATTAAATTATCAAAATGATTAAATGATCAAATTAATTGCTTTTTTGGGGGAGCTAAAAGGATCCGAAATGTCTGGCCCTATATATAGCAGGACAATTTAAGTACAATATAGGTGGCATAAAAAAACTGTTTAACTGTTGCTATCAAAACATTTTTCGTTGTGTGTCATAATTTTTTTAATGTTTTGTTTATGTTCTATAGGCTTTTTCTTTCTTTCTTTTTTTTGCGCAAATACTTAAATTCTTGTAATTAAATGTGACCATTTCAGTTGAGAACACTTAAGAGGGAAAAGTTCACTCAAAAAGAAAACTTTTTTTCTTAATTTATTTACCATGCCGTTCTAATCATCATCATTTTTCACCTGTTGAGCAGATGTCTCAAAGTCCACCCAACACAATTCCGACAGTGTTTTAACAGCAGTTCATAAGAACAAGGTAAAGCTGTAAACATTGGGGACAAAAAAGCTACAGACCAGCACACTCTTAAAAATAAAGGTGCCTCATGATGCCATAAAAGAACCTTTTTTTGTCTAAATGGTTCCATAAAGAACCTTTAACATCTGAAGAACCTTTCTGTTTCACAAAAGGTTCTTTGTGGTGAAAAAAGGTTCTTCAGATACACCGAACACAATTAGTCAGTGTTTCAACATCTACAACACAGATGTTAATGTTAAGTTCTTATTGCACTGACATTCAAGATCTTCTCTGCATTGAGCTTCTATATTTCTCTAATATTTTGAATGAATAACGCAGCAACTGCACGTCTCGTGGGCTAGACTAACAAAACATTAAAATGCAACAGTGTCACTTACTTACATCATCATCACCGCATCTCGTGCACCACTGATGACGCTCCCTGACGCACATCTAACATTGGATTGTACTATTTTTGCATGCAAATGTTTTTTAAATTCGACTAATATTCATTCTTTACTCTCAATCTCCTCATCACAGGCAGGCACAACACTCATGTTCGTGTTTGTGTGTGCTGTCTGCGTCACTCATAGCACGTGTCTATATCGAACAGTTTTTATATCGTTACCGAAGAAGGTGTACCGTCGATTAATATCGATACCGTTTTATCGCCCAGGCCTATGTGTAACTTCATTAAGCTGGTTGTTTTGGGCAGCTCATGCATTAGCAGCTTTGGCCAGTTCATTTTATTTTCAGGAGCAGTGTTGAAGAGCACTATAGTATTGACAGTTATTGATTGTTATACCACTCTGTCACGTGGCAGTACCCGCAGGGTTGGTTTAAGGTTTCAGGGACTGTGGGAAAACCACTACAGCTGTGATTGAAAAGGGTCACGATCACCAGAGTCGTATTGTGTGGCCCCATCTAAGCAGTTGGCTTGTTTAGCTTGCTTGCCTTTTTCCACGAGCCATGACAGGTGATGGCTTTGTAGAGTTTGTCCTGTGAAGCTGGTATTACTTGTGGCTCTTAAAGTGGAAATAGATCATGGTAATTCAGGAAGAGCAGTGGCTGGAAATATATACATGATATGTGTATGGATGAGTTTCAACAGGAGAGTGCCGGATCCAGTATGGTCCTGGCATAGAACTTGTTTAACATGTAAAAATAAACAGCTTGCCAAAATTTAAACCGTATTTAATAAATGAGTTCTTGAGAAATGTCCTGGCACAGGCACTGACAGGATCTGATGTGTGCAGTATTTGCACTACTTGCACTGTGTTTTTGCACTTGAAAAGTTGTAATTTCTGCCTGTACTCTTGTTTCTTGTATCATGTGATATGCTTGCTGTAAAGTAATTTCTTGGTACCAAAATGTATTAACGGTTAGCTGCTGTGACATTGCAATTATTCCTACCATTCTGATAAATGTTGCTCTGCTGCAATAAATGTATATATTAGGTTGTATGATTTATGTGATCATTATATGTGTTACCTTATTAACTATATGATTCATGTCACTTTGTCTATTGTGGAGGAGCATTTAACAGCGAGACTGGGCATCAAACAAGTTGTAACTCTCCTCACCACACTTTTATTTAGCTGATCCCAGTTTGGGGGATGCCAGTCCCCCATAATGGCTTTATGGCTATTGAATTATTTCTGCAATAGGTGATCTGGCCTTTTGTTTACAAGGTGGAGTATGCAGTTTCTGCGAAAATAATCAAACTACAAAAATAGTCAAACAACCTTTTCAAATGCCCTTTTGCACATCACTCCTCCCCCTAACATCACAAACACAGCTCTTATGGGTCTATAAAAGTGAAGGCATATCTCAACAAGTAAAAGTAGGCTTCTTTCAATAAAAAGTCCAACATATTAGGAATAATTTTAACTTGAAGTTTAGCTTACCTGTCGAGAAGAAACTCTGCAAGGTTGTCGAACTGATTGAAACCAAGACATTCATCAAATTCCTGCATCTTGTAAAACACTGCCAGTGTTTACTCTTGTTTTACCCCGTTTTCTGGCTCTGTGTATGTTTTTGTATTAGAGGTCTTCTTGGGTCCTAAAATCTGTACCCGACCCGAATTGACCCGAATCACTTCTTGCCCGAACCTGACGTGCATAAATTATTTTTTCAAAAAGAAAAACCCGACCCGAGACAGACCCGATGAAATTAGACCCGAGTCCGACCCGACCCGACTGCATTTATTTTCAAACCCGACTGGACCCGAACATAAACGGCATTGACGTGTGCACAGCCTGCAGCCATGCAGCCAGTCAGGAAAATCCCGGCGTCCTGCTGACTGATTTGGCCGCTTCTCCATTACTTTAATTTATTTAACATGTATTTAATTTGGTTATTACTTTATATTATTGCCTGCCTGATGGATACAAGTTATTTCTGAGTTCGGCTTTCAGTTGTGACCAGTGGATTTGAAAAATAAACGTGATAGTTTGATAAAAATTTAATCGATAGCTTTTCATAGCTAATCTAACATAATTCATGGCTTCGCTAGTGTTGTCTGCAACCTAATCTCCGGCGAAAGGCTTCTGCACTCAAAAAAAGAAAAGCCCTGCATGAATACGCAGTGTAATGAAGCAAGTGAATTTTCCTGATGGATCTCATATCTATAAGATGGATTTCTGTTGGCGAGGTTACAAACGTATGCTCCTTTTATATGTGCGTTCCTCACTTAACGCGAACGTGCAAGTATACACATTCGGGATAGTTTAAAAGAATTCGGGTCTTGTCTGGTCCATTTGGAAAAAAAAAGCACATTTATTTTAAATTACCCGAGACCCAAGGCCGCTAATACCAAACCCGACCCGTGTCCGAGGCACTCTAGAAATTTTGGACCCAAACCCGCTCGGGTCTCGAGTCGGACCTTGGGTTTTCGGATCCAAGTGGACCCGTGAAGACCTCTATTTTGTATCTCTCACGTTAGGTGGCATTCTAAAAACACAATGCTCAAGTTAAAAAGTTCAACTTGTCTCATAACTTTGTGTTTTTTCCCATTCCACTGCCCGTCTTGTTTTTCAATGTAAAAACGCATTCTCTGTGAATAGCTGCTTAGGACTAGCAATACGTTCTACATTACAATCCTTGATAGAGCACACACGAGCAGTTAATCGGTTGCTCCGTCATGCGGTTGGATCATTTTTTTTCTCTTAACAGTTATCGTTGGCATATTGTCAACATGTCTAATCGTAACTTTTGCTAATTTTTATTCAAAACCACTATTACTTGATTTAAAAAAAATAGTCTAGTCATATGCATTATATTCGAATGTGTGTAAATGTTACTTTTCATTTTGAAATGTGCAGCTCATATTCAATTAAATTGCAGCCTGTGCAATTTGATAATTGCCCCATATTGTGATTTCAGTTGTATTTCAATTAGTTTTTCATAGGGCTGCACGATTAATCGAATGCGATTGTCATGCGCATTTTGATAGTAATGCCGGTTCTGTAATCAGCAGGAAATCATCATCACGTGCTTTCAGATGGAGCAGAATTTACTACACATAGCCGTAGTTCACTGACAAGTTACGCAAAAAAATCGCAGATGATTTTATTGCGCGATTCTGAAATCGAAGAAATCGTTCGCGATAATGGCAGCTGTTTGCATAGCTTCTCAGTGAACTACGGCTCTGTGAAGTAAATGCTTCTCCATCTGAAAGCATGTGAAAATACCACATTTAATAACATATTTTTACTCCAAACTCACTTCATAACGTCAGTCGAGTGTTTGAAATAAATCCTTCTGTGAGATGATGTGGCTTCTTACACAGAATAAGGCACGCAACATATTTCATAGTATTTAAGCAGTGATAAAGGCATTGCATTATAAATATACTTTATTTTAATGAAAATTATAATAATAAGAACTCAGATAAACCATATATTGCCGTAGTCGTGTGTTTATTAGTCACGTTGAATCAATGAAAGCAGTTGAATCTTCTGTTTATTCAGCTGCAACGATAGGCATTTCCTGGGTTTCTTCTGCAAGGCGTATTTGGAGTTTCAGCGTGAGAGCGCCCTCTGGCCTTCGAATGGAGATTTACTGCTGATCACAGAACCGTGCTTCACTGAAAGATACGCATGACAATCGCAGCTTCTGTCGAATTGCGATCTCGATTCCATTTCGATTTATCATGCAGCCCTAGTTTTTCACCTGTTTTATTATACAACATAGTACAATTCAAATCAGTCAATTTACCCAGATGATATTTGTTGCTTTATTGTAGACCATCTGCATCTGTATTTCCTGTGGAAATGGTTTCAGATTGATTTCTGGTGTCAGTGGAAAAGGGGCATATGACAGTTTATTACAGAGTAAGAATGGTCCACAGTCTAGAGGCCGGAAGAGCAGTACTGGGTTCAGGTAGCACATCAGTTTCTGGCCTCTGATTAAGAGAGGGAGGAAAGTTCACAGTGTGTGTGTGTTTTTTTTTCATCCTGCCTTTCATGTCACATCCCTCAGGCATAACATACGCATAGCCTAGTCCTTGGGAATGCCACAGTGTTGTTTAATTGGGTGTCTGTTACAGTAGATGACTGTGGATGATTTTCAGCATCCTCTGCTCAGGATGTGGAGTTGAGACAGATGGTGGGCCGGAAAGGAGGTGGTATAGCAGTACGTGTTGATAATTGTGCCCACTCCCTCATGCTGGAAAGCTGCGTGCGTGAGTCAACCTTAGATATGTAGAATTTTTTAATCATAGTGGGCCTGCATATTCATTATTATTATTTTTTTTGTCATATTTAATTGTGTCCCAGTGACTCATAATGCACTGGAAGCTAAAGCGTATTTAGACACTGCAAAGCCTCTCTAGTTGAGTGGATTTAATGTTCTCATGCTCATGTATGCGTATATTATACGTCACCGGTACATGAGCAGATATTTTTTATTAAAGCTCCTTACTTTAAATATATCAGGTAATTTGGTTGTTGCTCCATCCACTATCAGTCTTTCGCTTTTCTCTTTGGCTATGTATTGTGTAACTGACTTCCATCTCCCCTCTTTTCTGATTTTCCAGGCACAGACATCTCAGTGGGGGAAGAAGTAGCCATCAAGCTAGAATGTGTGAAAACGAAGCATCCACAGCTGCACATCGAGAGCAAGATCTACAAGATGATGCAAGGAGGCGGTACGTGTTTCCACACTCCGTCAGCAACTCCTCGTGGTCTCCATCCGGCTTCTCCATTTACACAGACCTATGAGTCACACGTACACACCTCACACTGCTGCCACATACATAAGAGCCTGTATACTTGTTCTTTTGTAGAAAATAAAACTCTTCAAACTAAAATATTTAATATGAACTGTTAGGTGTTAAGTTGATATTTACCTTATTAGTTTTCGTTTTTTTTTTTTTAAATGTAAACAGAATTTTGCTTTGTATTGAAAGGCCGTTTTATAGAGTACCATTTTAATCATATTATGAAATGTTGGAAGCAGAGCTCAACATTAAGCAAAAATGAAAATACATTCTACCATTCAAAAGTTTGAGGTTGGTATTTTGTTAAATATTTTTGAAAGAAGCCTCTTATGCACGCCTAGGCTGCATTTATTGGATCAAAAATACAGTTAAAACCGTAATATTGGGAAATTATTAGAATTTCAAATAACTTTTATATTTTTAAATTATATTTTAAAATGTAAGTTATTCCTCTGCTGGCAAAGCTGAATTTTCAGCAGCCATTACGCCATTCTTGAGTGTCACATAATCCTTCAGAAATCATTCTAATAGGCCGATTTGTTGCTAATTTTTTTCTTATTATTAACCTTGAAAACAGTTGTGCTGCTTAATATTTTTGTGGAAACCATGATGTTTGTTTTTTTTGCCCAGAATTCTTTGATGAATAGAAAGTTGAACTGCATTTATTTGAGAAATGAATCTTTTGCTGAATAAAAGTATTAATTTATTTTATATATAAAAAAAAAAAAAAAATCTTACTGACCCCTAACGTTTGATTGTTCATATAGGAAAAAATTTATTTGTGCTGGGGCCAGTGGAAATTTAAAACGCAAACTACTATATATTCTTCCTGTTGATCCCTGGTTAGTAATATTAGCCTCTAAAAGCCTCTATGAATGATGACCATTTTATGTTGGCTTAATGTAGTTCTTTTGTTGAGTTTTGTTGAGTAAGAGCGTTCTCTGAAGGTAAGGCGTAGTTCACAGGATCTCTATTTCTTAGATGGTGTTACAGAATACTGTAGCAACAGTGGGTGGCAAACCAATCGTGACCAGTTCCCCCTCGCATCATCAGTCAGTGAGTCAACACATCCTTCTCCAATGAGAGTGGCATTATCAGATCTCAAACTACTCACAGCATTCTGTCAGCACCATGAATTGTCTTCTCATTGGCCTTGCATGGATGTAAAGGAAGTAGGCAATTTGTGTCTTCAGCATTGTTTTGCATCATATCGTCCTGTAATCAATCTACAAAATCACATTTTTGTTGAAATTTTGGTTCTGTTGTAATGTATGGTGATGGTTTATGAATATACGAGGTGCCTGAAGGATGCGTCCCCCCACCGGCCCCCGCTGGGTTTGGCCCTGATTGCTTTTATTCTAGATAGATGTATGATAGTCCTGTCGGGGGTATTTTATGTGGCCAGCAGCAAAAGTGTGTCGTCTATGGCATTCGCTTTCAAACATGCTCTAGTCTGTCCGCTCGCTCCCAGCATGACTGAGCATGCATGACGTTTGCTCTGCGGCGGCCAAACTTTGCGATGGTATCCGTGCCACGACAGACTGACATTCTGAGTGAGCCTCCCTCTCAGCGCTTGTGTTCTCTATGATCACATAGACCCCGGGCCAGATGGTGCATGCGGAGGGGAGTGGGTTTGGGGGGAGGTGCCGGCCCTGTGCATTTCATCTCCTAACCAGAGCATGTGAGCGAAGCCGCTCCGCTCCGTTTTCCGCTCTATGGACGTGCGCTCCACTCGGTCGCTCTAACTGCCCAAGCAAGCGCTCCGTTAATATTCCGCTCACTCTCGCCGTAAACCAATTCCCGCTCAGATCCCGCTCCGTTCTGTAAAGAACAAATTTGCGTGCATTATTTTAGATTATAAATTACTGCTGCCTATATCTAGCCTACATTCTGTAGGTCTACCTATTGGTTCGGGTCATTTTTTTTATTTATTTTTTTTATTTTAATAGGCGTAAGTGGTGTAGGCTAAGATCTTCTGTACTCTGTAGTTCTGTATTTAGGCCTATATACAGCTGTGTGTTAGCTTAGGTCTACAGTTGAACTGAGATTATTTAATAACTACGGAGCTCTGAATATAATTCGAATTAACAATTCGTTTCTACGCCGTCAGCAGGTTTTATTATTTTTTTAAGTAATTTATTATTATTTATTAATTTTAAGCAATAATGATTTTAATTATTTTTTTTAATTAATTTATTATTATTTATTAATTTTAAGCAATAATTAATTTAATAAGTAATTACAAAGTATAATAATTCGTTCCACGATTTAGGCCTACTAAAACTAGGGAATGAACGAATTAACGAACGAATGAATTCGTGGCAGCCAAGCCTAAACAAGAGAGCGAATACTTAATTCGTGGCCATAATTTAGACTAAACAAAAAAATTAATTCTTAATTTGTGGCCATAATGTAGTCTTAGCATAAAAGAGGAGCGGAATCTTCAGAAAGGCGCTCTGCGCTCTTAAGGAAATATTACCACTCCGCTCCCCGCTCCGCTCACATGCTCTGCTCCTAACTGGGTCTCTTGCACCACTCGCAGCCTTATTTAGCACAGCATGAACAAGCATACACACTGATGACGTTACATCGAGAAAGGTGTGGGTATATACATGAATTTTGTAGGTAGAAAGGAAACCTAATGTTATTTTTTATGTTATTATTTCTGCATGTTTTAGCACCACAGTTACACTTTTTCAAGTCCATACATGGAGAAGCACAAGGCTTGGCATTTTTCTATTTTAATTCCTATTAATATAGACTGTGTCAGAGCTGTGCTGATGTGAGAATGGAGAGGCGTGCTGGACGGCTCAGGCCAGGAGATATATTTAACCTCCTGAGTTTGCACAGGAATAGCTGACCTGGAGGATGTTTTCTGGAAAGTGCTGAACAGCAAAAGCTCTGTGTTGTTGAAGGCAGTGGCCAGGCTCAGGGTGCACACGACCGTAGACATGACAGCAGCTGCCGAGAGATCTCTGACCTGCCAGAACGCTGCTGAACGCTCTGTCTTCCTTTCCTCGATAATCCTGAAAAAATCTTAAGACATTAGACTTGCCTAGGCTGTTTGTCTAGAAGAGTAGCATTAAAAAAACCTGTCATTATACTGTAAAATATATGCCATTAAATTTACAATGGGGAAAACAGGCAGCTGTGGTTGTCAGGAATTTACTTAAAAAAAAAAAAAAAAATTTGGGGATGGGCATTTTTCAAAAATATTGTATTTGAATATTTGGTCTCTTAAAAAAATATATTTGAATATTCTTGAATTTGTTATATCTCAAGGTTTTTACAGACGTTCCAGAGACACAAATATAATGGTGTGCTAAGCAACGGTTCTTGTAGCGTTTTGTGTTTTCTGTTCTTAAAGCACTCTCCCTCGAGGAAACTTAAAGGAAGCATACGTCTCAAGATCATTTGGCTATCAGATAAGCTCTCTTCTCGGCTCACTCAGTACAGCTGCGCTTACCTGCAGTCGTGAATGCAGTAATGGACAGCTGCTTTTCCTCAGTCGACTGCTGTTTGGATTTCGTGTGATTTCTCATTGTGGTGGTGATATTATGATAACTCAGTTTCACAGATTAATTTGATCAAAGTAATTCCAAACTTCGAGAGGCAGAGGACAACATTCTGTGATCAAATACAGTCAACTTATTAACACGCTCCACAGCGTCACCCAGTGCATTTAATTATAACTGACTTTATTTTGCGTGCTTAAGATTTAGCATGGTTTCCCTGCATTTATGGCCAGCAAAGCAAAACGTAGTAAATTTTGAATAGTGTTTTTATTTTTCGAATAATAATTACATATTGAATATTCGACTATTTGTACACACCCCTAAAAAAATACTGTTATTGTTTCAGGTATTACTGGAGGGTATAATGGTGCCTGTGTATTCTACTTGTAAACATATCATTCATAAATAAATGTAATTTTAAGGTATTTGAAGTACCAAAATCTGCTTTGATATCCACCATGATACGGGCGGTGAAATAGAAAGCCACATGATTAGTTAATTGTAAGTGGCCTGTCTATAAAACATGGCCAGTATTTGTATTCAAACACACAAAGACCAAACACCAATCAGGGTAACACACCACACACTACAAAAATGCAATCAACATTTAAGAGAAAATGTAAACACCCTAATATTCAATTCAATTCAAGTTTATTTGTATAGTGCTTTTTACGATACAAAACGTTGCAAAGCAACTTTACAGAAAATTTAGTAGTAGCTTATAGAGCCCGACCGATATGGGTTTTTTGGGGCCGATGCCGATACCGATACCGATATTAGGGAGAAGAAAAAAAGGCCGATACCAATATATCGGCCGATATTCTTTGTGTATATTATAGTACAGTACCAGTCAAAAGTTTGGACACTTTCCCATTCGTGTGTCCAAACATTTGACTGGTACTATATATAGAATACAGTATATACAGTGGGTACGGAAAGTATTCAGACCCCCTTAAATTTTTCACTCTTTGTTATATTGCAGCCATTTGCTAAAATGCGGATCTCCACCAAATTCGGGGGATCCCTTCAGCTCGAGGAGCCCTCTCGAACGCCACCCTCCGCGCGTCGGTAACCCCCCGGGATCGCTAGATCGGTCGGCGCCGGACCGCGAATTTAACCAGCCGTAACTCCCGAACCCCGGGGGCTAGCCACGCGGGGGTGGTCTCATTCGAAAGAGGGCCTCGAGACGTACACTCGATTCGCGTTCGAGAGGGTTCCTTGAGCTGAAGAGATCCCCCGAATTTGGTGCGGATTCGCCGCGCCGTTACGGAGATATGGCCGTTCAAAGTTTCAGTGGTTTTCCATAGACTTAAGCTTTAAAGCGTTTCATCCAGGTCGCCAGTAGCAAACAATGGAGCGCGCTCTGCTGGACAAACTAAGTAATTACACCATTTCAAGCATTTATCTGCATTATATGTTCTGTAAAAAAAATTTTTATATCGGCGGCATATTCGTCGATACCGATATATCAGCGACAGGCTCATATCGGCCGATAATATCGGCAAAACGATATATCGGTCGGGCTCTAGTAGCTTATCAGTGTTGACTGTCAGTTAATGTACATATGGCAGAAATGTACGGAAAAATCAATTAAATATAAAAAATTAATATACATTACTCAAAAGTAAGGAGAACCAAAACTTTTTAAATAACTTCTGAGAATGTCATTTTTTCACCATAAATTATACAGTATAGTGTTTACCTGCAGAAACCATAAAGTATTGATTAACAGGTTTTACTGTTGCTTTTTACATTATTTTTTGTAAAGTTACATTAAAAATTTGTATTTTTAACATCTCACTTTACATTTTTAACATGTATTTTTCCAGTTACTTACGTAAATTACCCAAATTGATAAGGGTTCATTCCAACCTTATGCATTGATCATTTGAATTTGGTGTCATTTCTGAAAATTAGCTGGTAGCTATAATTGAATCACATGAAAGAGGCTTCTTCAAGTCAAGTCAAGTCAAGTCTGCTTTATTGTCAATTGGAGCAGACCGAGATCCCGCAGCTCTTCGGCGTGCGCAGAGTTTAACTCTAAAAATGTGGTTCTGCCGACATCGAGCAGAAACTCACGACTGTATGCGCGCTTAGAGACAGATAGACGCGACGAATACGTACAAAAACACTGCGACTCACAAGACAAAAAACACGAAAACACCTTTCTGTCGGGAGAGAGAGAAGCCGCAGCGTGTGAACGCGCCGCCATCTTGAGGGTTAGGTCAGTTCTTTGCTTAACCTGGAGGATTATGTGTATTCAACATCCATTGTATCAGTACAAATTCAAATTATATTGTAGTGTTGTGACAGCTGCCTTTTCTGGTTCACGTGTGCTTGAATGGTGAGAGTGGGCAGGAAAATGCCCTTGAAGTGATCTAATTGGGTATCAACTGTCTTTCCCTGACAGCCTATATCTTTTTGCGTATCATCATCATTGCGTATCAAGGTCATTCTATAGATGGTTTATGCTTTATGGCTGATGAGTTAGAGCCCTTTCAGAGGGTGACCAAACAGGGCTGCTGGTTTACTTAAGCTGAATCTCTCCTTAGGTTTTATTACATTGCTGTCCTACTGAAACAAACGGGCTTCCAACCCCCCACCTATTATGTTGTAGGTCACCTTCAGTTTCTGTCTGTCAGACCTTAGTAAAACTTTCCCCTCTATTCAGTATTTTAAACTTTAAATATCCTTTTGGTTGGTAAACATTTCCTTCCGAAACCGCATTCCCTTTTAGAAAAAAAAAAATCTTCTCTACTAATGGTAATTGTTTATTTTACAGTCGGTATCCCAACAATCAAATGGTGTGGAGCAGAGGGAGATTACAATGTGATGGTAATGGAGCTGCTGGGACCCAGTTTGGAGGATCTCTTCAACTTCTGTTCTCGCAAGTTCAGCCTAAAGACTGTTCTTCTGCTGGCTGACCAGATGGTAAGGCTTGTAGACATGATCTCTGTAACCTTTGTCCTCTCCACCCTACCCATCTCTTGTTATAGGACACCCAAAACGGGATAATGACTCCAGGAAGTGGTTTTCTGGTGACATGACAAGCTTTACTGTCATCTTTTCAGCTGTTTTACTTCGACAGCCAGTGTCCTTTTTCACTTTGTGTTTGAATGAGTATTAAGTGCCAAGATGCATTGTGAAAGGAGGCATAATGTGAAAGGACTGCTTGTTCAGCAGTTATCATGCCCTCATTGCTTTATTTGAATTGGTGTGTTAGGTTTGCATGGAGTCTCTCATTCAGTCATTCGACATGCTGAACCTGTCCTCTATTCTGTCCTCAGATCAGCCGTATTGAATACATACACTCCAAGAACTTCATCCACAGAGATGTCAAGCCCGACAACTTCCTTATGGGCCTGGGGAAGAAGGGCAACCTTGTTTACATCATTGACTTTGGCCTGGCCAAAAAGTACAGAGATGCTCGCACCCACCAGCACATCCCTTATCGCGAGAACAAAAACTTGACTGGCACTGCTCGCTACGCTTCCATCAACACCCACTTGGG
>NW_015540871.1:1104846-1109982 GCF_001515605.1 Sinocyclocheilus anshuiensis | reverse complement strand
TCATGCCCTCATTGCTTTATTTGAATTGGTGTGTTAGGTTTGCATGGAGTCTCTCATTCAGTCATTCGACATGCTGAACCTGTCCTCTATTCTGTCCTCAGATCAGCCGTATTGAATACATACACTCCAAGAACTTCATCCACAGAGACGTCAAGCCCGACAACTTCCTTATGGGCCTGGGGAAGAAGGGCAACCTTGTTTACATCATTGACTTTGGCCTGGCCAAAAAGTACAGAGATGCTCGCACCCACCAGCACATCCCTTATCGCGAGAACAAAAACTTGACTGGCACTGCTCGCTACGCTTCCATCAACACCCACTTGGGAATAGGTACCCTGACTTATAATAATAATAATAATAATAATAATAATAATATAATAATGAAACCTCCTGTATTTTCAGACCTGACCTGTTATCACCCTAACATTTATGATTAAGCCACTACACCTGTTATAGTCTGGCCATCCTAATGACATACAGTGTTTATCGTCTGTGTTTTCTTTCACAGAGCAATCCAGACGAGATGACTTGGAGTCTCTTGGCTATGTGCTCATGTACTTCAACCTGGGCTCTCTGCCATGGCAGGGTCTGAAGGCTGCCACAAAGAGACAGAAGTATGAGCGAATCAGCGAGAAGAAAATGTCCACTCCTATTGAAGTCCTGTGTAAAGGATACCCATGTAAGCTTCTGTTTATACATATAAGGGTTTTTTTAAGTAGCCAATAGTCTTAAACTACATTACATCGCAGCCACAGACTATAAGCTACTTGCTAGTTGGAGGCAGGTGGAAGACGACAGCATTTGATTGGCAGTTCAAGTATAATGTTTTATTTTTTATTTTTCAAATAAATGCAGTCTTAGTGAGCATATGAGACTTATTTCATATGCCATGAAAAAAATCTTACCAACTCTAAACTTTTGAACAGTTGTGTAGATGACTTCAAATGTGACCAAACTGACTGAAAGCCACAAAACATACATTTAATTTCATTTGCCTTTTGTTCGTTTCCAGCTGAGTTTGCCACATACCTCAACTTTTGCCGCTCCCTTCGCTTTGACGACAAGCCAGACTATTCTTACCTGAGACAGCTCTTCAGGAACCTTTTCCACAGACAAGGCTTTTCATACGACTATGTGTTTGACTGGAATATGCTTAAATTTGTGAGTATCATATGAGTTGTCTTTGCATGCATGCCGTATTCCTTACATTTTTGTTGGTTTTTATGGTGGTCTTTTAAAGCCTTAAAGGATTAGTTCACTTCCAGAATAAAAATGTCCTGATAATTTACTCACCCCCATGTCATCCAAGATGTTCATGTCTTTCTTCAGTCGAAAAGAAATTAAGGTTTTTGAGGAAAACATTCCAGGATTTTTCTCCATATAATGGACTTCAATGGGGATCAAGGGGTTTCTCAAAAACCTTACTTTCTTTTTGACTGAAGACAGAACGACATGAACATCTTTGATGATGGGGGTGAGTAAATTATCAGGAATGTTTTATTCTGGAAAGGAACTAATCTTTTAATTCTTCATTTATAATGTGTTGTGCTTTTCAGGGTGCAAACAGAGCGGCAGAAGATCCGGAGAGAGAGCGGAGGGATCGAGACGAAAGATTGCGACATGGACGGAATCCTGCTGCCCGTGGCGTGATGCCTTCCAGCTCAGGTAGACCCAGAGGAACACAAGAAGTAGCACCTCCCACACCCCTCACGCCAACCTCACACACAGGTAAGACATCCACTGCTGCCTGTTGGTGCTTGTTTTTAACTCAAGTAAAATCAGACATGTTTATGATGCAAACATCTGAGGATCTTTTTTGTTCGTACATAAGGATTATTTTGATTTGCAAGATACACAAGGGTTTTCTTTCTCTTCAGTGCTTCGGATCAAGACAGATTTGTATTCATGAGCTATTTTTTTTTTCTGCCATTTGTTGACGTCTTAGCTGACAGGAAGTGGTTAAAGGGTTGCAAGCTACTATGCTCGGCAGGATGTTTGCTAGACTTGACTTAAATTTACTAGCTTTTGCTTTATCGAAGGGTGGAGGTTCTCACACACACATTTCTACAAGAAAGACATTTAAACAGTGACCCTGCACTGCTCTTGTTACCAGCCTAGAAGAGTATGGCCTCAATTAGCACCCAAGGAGTTGAGCACATAGACTCATAAACCCACCATGTCACCTCTACCCAACCCTCTACGGACACCTTGGCAATTGAATCGCCATTGGCTAGTACATTTTTTAGTTTACTCGCCAGACTGCTATATATATATATATATAACGTTACGTGCGCGTTACGTGCGCTGCGCATCCATTTAGATCAACTAAAAAACAGCACAGCGCTTCAGAGTTTCACTCTCCGTCAAGCGATCTCAGTCAGTGTGTTCGGCGAGTGAAAATATATCTGTGCTAAACTTATACTTGGCCTCTAACTCACACACTAGCGAGTAAAATCTGAGAATTTATTAGCCATTGGCTAATATTAGACATAATTTAGTCGCCCAGAGTGAAGATTTAGTCACATATGCGAGTGATTTACTCGCAATGTAGAGGGTTGCCTCTACCGGAGTCACAGTAAACTTCAGTTTCTTTAATTCAAATAACGTTTATTCTCTGTAGAGCTCAAAGTTAAATGTAGTGTTTCCAGTTTGGTGTAATTACTTAGTGGTTCAGACGTTGGAAAACAGAAGGATTTTTGTTTAGGTGGACATGGCCCAGTTTGTGGTGTCAGTGTCCGATTTTTTCCATTTTCCATGCTTTAGATGACACGTGTCTTCCTTCCTTTCTTTCTTTTTTTTTTTTTTTTGCCAGGAATGGAGCGGGAGAGGAAGGTCAGTATGAGATTGCACCGTGGAGCCCCTGTCAACATTTCCTCCTCCGATCTAACTGGCCGACAGGACACCTCACGCATGTCCACATCACAGGTACCAAATTTATAAGATGAAATACTTTTTTTATAAGATGAAATTCCCACTGGTGCCTGTGTGTTTGGCAGCATTGACAGTCTCGGCCCCAGCTCCACTGCTCCCAAATGACCCTTTTTTATTTCCAGTCCACAAAAGTGATCACTTTGGTTAGAAAACCTTTATAAACAAACTCCTCCACAATTGCTTTCCAGCAGAGAGACAAAGGAAAAGATGGTAGAGAGTAGGGGTGGGTGATATAGCCTCAAAATTATATCACGATATTTCAAGAATATTTGCGATAACGATATTTATGGCGATATAGAAAAAAATATGAAACAACGTTTTATTGGTGATTACTGCTGGTAGGCAGCAGCATTTATTAGTGCAAACAAAATGAAGGGCCTTCCTTCCTTTCTTTTTTTTTTTTTTTTTTGCCAGGAATGGAGCGGGAGAGGAAGGTCAGTATGAGATTGCACCGTGGAGCCCCTGTCAACATTTCCTCCTCCGATCTAACTGGCCGACAGGACACCTCACGCATGTCCACATCACAGGTACCAAATTTATAAGATGAAATACTTTTTTTATAAGATGAAATTCCCACTGGTGCCTGTGTGTTTGGCAGCATTGACAGTCTCGGCCCCAGCTCCACTGCTCCCAAATGACCCTTTTTTATTTCCAGTCCACAAAAGTGATCACTTTGGTTAGAAAACCTTTATAAACAAACTCCTCCACAATTGCTTTCCAGCAGAGAGACAAAGGAAAAGATGGTAGAGAGTAGGGGTGGGTGATATAGCCTCAAAATTATATCACGATATTTCAAGAATATTTGCGATAACGATATTTATGGCGATATAGAAAAAAATATGAAACAACGTTTTATTGGTGATTACTGCTGGTAGGCAGCAGCATTTATTAGTGCAAACAAAATGAAGGGCCTTTTCCAATGAGCTACTGTCATCGATGACAGACTACCTAATTCGAAGTGTAAATCTATTGTCATAAGGTGGCAGCAGCAGCTGTGTGTTTGACTTGAAGCAGACCAATCGGTGTATGACGTCAAAATACTGCGTTGCACCTTATTTACACTGCACGCGTCTGCGGCACGTTACGGCTCCGACGCGGCCACCGGAGCTGATCACGGCCACCCTAATCAATTGCTTGTGTTTACACCAGCCGCGCTGCGGCACGTATCAGAAGCGGCTCTCCGCTTTGCTAAAGGCGCCTCGCCTATTTTTGACGGTAAGAGTGTGCGCTCGAATATGCTCTACTGTAGAACCGCTCTCGCGATACTTTGATGTCATACACCGATCAGATTAGGCTTGTTTGAGATGTGCCTCGCTTCACCTGAAATGAAGGCGAGAGTAGGCGACTGCAGTGAGGGGAGGAGTGAAATAAGCGCAGTCAAGACAGACAGTTCTGACCTCTCGAAGTGGAACAGATACCTACGAGATCAAAGGTGGATATCGCGTTATTCTCACTCACGTGCTGTGCTGATGATAAACATGATATAATTTCAGTTCTGTTGCTTTATATGAAAATAAATATGAGGAAAATCATGCTTTTGATCAGCGCAGTCAGTGGAGAGCAACTGCGCCTGACTGCGCAATCCGACACAGCCGCTTCGCCGTCACTAGATTTTTTTGGCACACGTCAGCATGGCATCAGAGCAAGTCGGACGTAACTCGGACACTTTTCTAACTGGCATGCATCTCGCGGTGATCACCGGTGATCGGTTCTGCGCAGATTTTGCTCATTTCAAACAAGCCTAGTGATATCGATCATCTTCTGTGGAGGCGGTGCTTATCCACACTATTACATCATAGAGTCGAACATTCCACGAACTGTGGTTTTGGCAGATCGGCTTCAACATAAGCTGTTTTCAGACTAGTCGAGTCACCTTTATACCTTATACTACCAAGAAAGTTTTAAGTTCGGAAAGTTACAGGATGTTTTTATAGTGCAATGACCTCTTACAGTCAGGTCCATATATATTTGGACACGGCACAATTTTTATTATTTTAGCTGCTGACCAAAACATATTCAAGTTACATTTATATCATATGAATATGGGCTTAAAGTACACCCTGTGAGCAAACACAGAGGCTTCACCACAAGCTGCAAACAAGGCCAGATTAGACTTCGCCAAAAAAACATCTAAAAAAAGCCAGAGCACTTCTGGAAAAGCATTCTTTGGACGGCAGAAATAAAGATCAAGCTGTACCAGAACGC
>NW_015540871.1:1101272-1101943 GCF_001515605.1 Sinocyclocheilus anshuiensis | reverse complement strand
ATCTCTTTATATCCTTGATATAGCGACGCGATGACGTATGGTGCATTTACATTCCCTAGCACGCACAACAACAACACCACCACCACCACCACAAACCCAATAGGTGTGTTCGACTTGAAGCAGACCGATCGGTGTATGACGTCAAAATACCGCGAGAGTGACTTACCCCTTATTTACACTGCATGCGTCAGCGGCGCGTTACGGCTCCGACGCGGCCACTCTAGTCAATGCTTGTGTTTACACCAGCGGAGCCGCGGCACGTTTCAGAAGCAGCTCTCCGCACCGCTTCGCTAAAGAAATGCGTCTCGCCTAGCTTTGAAGGTAAAAGTGTGCGCTCGAATATGCTCTAGAACCACTCTCGCGATACTTTGATGTCATACACCGATCAGATGTTTGAGATTTGAGATGTGCCTCGCTTCACCTGAAATGAAGGCGAGAGTAGGCGACTGCAGTGAGGGGAAATAAGCGCTAAGCGCAGTCAAGACGGACATTTCTGACCTCTTGAAGTGAACAAATACCAACGAGATTATCAGGCAGACAGACATCACGTTATTCTCACTCGTGTACTGTGCTGCTGATTAACATGATACAAGGTACGTTCCAAACGGGATATATCGCCCTCCGAAGGGCACTTCGGAGTGAAAACAATCATGGCCGCCATATTGAAGGGT
>NW_015540871.1:1078057-1101201 GCF_001515605.1 Sinocyclocheilus anshuiensis | reverse complement strand
CTTTTCTAACTGGCATGCATCTCGCGGTGATCACCGGTGATCGGTTCTGTGCAGATTTTGCTCATCTTCAGAAGTTCAGAATTTGCAGAAGTTCACTCAAATTCTTGAATCGATTTTGCTTGACAATCCTCATAAGGCTGCGGTTCTCTCGGTTGGTTGTGCATCTTTTTCTTCCACACTTTTTCCTTCCACTCAACTTTCTGTTAACATGCTTGGATACAGCACTCTGTGAACAGCCAGCTTCTTTGGCAATAAATGTTTGTGGCTTACCCTCCTTGTGAAGGGTGTCAATGATTGTCTTCTGGACAACTGTCAGATCAGCAGTCTTCCCCATGATTGTGTAGCCTAGTGAACCAAACTGAGAGACCATTTTGAAGGCTCAGGAAACCTTTGCAGGTGTTTTGAGTTGATTAGCTGATTGGCATGTCACCATATTCTAATTTGTTGAGATAGTGAATTGGTGGGTTTTTGTTAAATGTGAGCCAAAATCATCACAATTAAAAGAACCAAAGACTTAAACTACTTCAGTCTGTGTGCATTGCATTTATTTAATACACGAGTTTCACAATTTGAGTTGAATTACTGAAATAAATGAACTTTTCCACGACATTCTAATTTATTGAGATGCACCTGTACATGCTTTATAGCTTATCTTTAAATTTGTGTTCAGCGGTGAAATGGACAGTATGTGAGTAGATGTAGAAGACGTACAATAAAAGTAAATAACCTGGGCTGTGTCTCTCAAAAGCATCATTGAGACCATTGGTGGCAATGGTTCTACGATCTACTTATGGTTATGATGCTTTTGGGAAATGCAGCTCAGGTCATTTTACTTTGGTAAATAACTTAGTAGGATTTGAAGAATAAGGAAGTAAGGAAGGTTTCTTCATTCCCTTTGTACTCAGTTTTATTATTGTTGTTGTTGTTGTTATTTATTATTGATATTGTTGGGCTCAACAGTAAGGATTTTTTTCTCTTAATCCAATTATTATTATATATGTATTTTTTTATGAATGCTTAATACTTATTTCTGGGATTTTTTCAGTTATATATGTAACATTTTTACAGACAAAAAGCACAAAACAAACAAAGTATTATTGCTGTAAAATGATGGAATGCGGTGCAAAAAAATTTGTTTTTCAAACCTATTTAAATGGCTCTTTCAAGACTAGCACAAATCACTCTCTCTATATCGCTGTCAGCCAGCTAAGACACATTGCATTGCTGACATATTTACATTAGTTGAATTTGCAAACGACATTGTTCAAACATCACAGAACTCAAAAATGTATCATTTGTAAAGCAAGCATTACATAATTTATAAATGTAAGGATAGTTGAAACGCAAGCATTGGGCCATCCTTATTGTTGAGCCCTGTATTGTGTAACCACTGCCACATATTTTGGATCTTATTTGTGTAGAGTTCTTTTCAGAACATGTCACACATTCTTGAAATGCTGCCCAGAGTCATAATTCTGTCTAGAGAGTCTCTGGTGATTTGAATATTTGCTGTTAACGCTTCTGTTCAGATCTGCATTTTTTGAGGTGTTTACCACATTGTTGTTTATTTTTTTTCATCACGAATGAATATGTTTCCCACTCCACTCGCCCACCCACCCATTTCAGAATAGCATTCCCTATGATCACCACGGCAAGTAGATGCTCGCCATGCTCTGGTATGAGAGACAGCATTGGGTGAGTGACAGTTGGGTGTTTTTTTAAAAATTTTTTTTTTTTAAACACCTGGACTACCTCCACTGCCCTCTATTAAGTAATAGGTGGCTCCCTGTCCCACATCACTGCTGTACGGCTGTTACGCAGCACATCACTCACCACACAGAATGAAGAGAGACTTCACCACTTCATTCCCAACTGTAATTCAGATGAAGCAGTCAGATGTTTAGCAAAGGCTCTTGAAGTGTGTAATTGAAAAGCAATGTGGTGTTATTCAAACATAGCGCCACAGTCGGGCTCCAGATGTAAAAAACCCATTCATTTTCTCCATAGATAAACAGAAATCTGCCATCAGCTCTGAGATTCTCTTGTGAATACCAAAAGAATGTCATGCAAACATTGTTGAAAATTAGCACCCAGGCAGTCTGTGTCTGACGTTACAAGCTAGTTTCTGCACAAAAGCAGTTTCTTCAGCATAAGTGAGGCATTATCTTCATTGACTTCCATTCAGAATGGCTTCTAAATATTTTGCTTTCAACTTAAAATTCAAATTTTGCTCAATTTCAAATTATGTTCCGCACACAGAAGTTCCGCACATGCAGTGGTCAAACAGCACTGCATTTGTTTGGTACACAACGTGTGCTTAACCAGAAGACCCGTATCGGAAAATTTTTGGTACGAATACGTGTAGTTACACCCCTCATTCAGATTAATCTCAAAGCTGGCTGGTTGTTGTTGTTTTTTGTGGCTCTTAATTGAAGAATTTCTATGGATAAAATGAATGGGAAAATATTTATGGAACTAAGGCTAGTACTGAAGTACACAGAAACCACCAGTATTCATAGTCTGGGATTCTTGCATACTTTATTCCGGTTTCATCCCGGTTAGCAGTTTATGACCTCCCACCCCACTCTAATGACTCAGATGGTATTTTTAATCTTTGCAGAGAAAGTAATTCATAACACCAGATGATGTGATGCGTTACTCACAGATGGACAGTATTGTTATCTCCTGAGCCATTTTTAACTGAACAACCCTCTACATTGCGTAAATCACTCGCATATGCGACTAAATCTTACTCTGGGTGACTAAATGATGTCTATCGTTAGCCATTGGCTAATAAATTCTTAGATTTTACTCGCCAGTGTGTGAGATGGAGGCTAATTATAAGTTTAGCACAGATATATTTTCACTCGCACATGCACATATGCAAAGAGAGACAGCGAGACTCTTACACACCACGCTGAATCGACGCGCTACATGTAAAAGGTATGCTTTGTTATATTTTCCTGTCAAAATAACGGAGTTCATTTAGAATTATTCAGCTTTTAAGAACAAGAGGAAGATATGGTGGCTTCTCCGGTAGTGGGAGGAACTAATGCGCAAACGGCAATTTCATTGGCTGGCCCTGTTTTGATTTCAGCAAATCCGTTCGAGCGAACGCTGATAACCATTATTAATATTTATGAACCCAGCAGATAATAATAATAGTAGTAGCAGTAGTATTATCTTTTAATAATAATAATGAATTACTATTATCCATGACCAACAATATCTTAAGCATCACCACCAGTCCTGTGGAATCGTGTGTGTGTGTGTGTGTAAAATGGTATATCAGTCTGGCGAGTAAACTAAAAAATGTACTAGCCAATAGCGATTATATTGCCAAGTTGGGTGTAGAGGGTTGCTAAATCTAGACTGTTGGGCTTTTGCTTATTGCTTATTTTTTACTAAAGAAATGTGCTAAAGCATCAGTCTCCAGAAATATTTCCCTGCTATCAAACCAGTTTAAAGCATCATTTCAACCCTTGATGGGTTTGAGGATGCATTATCATTCCTTTTAGTCATGTGAATTTTCTGGACGACGTATCTCCATATCCCAGTGCTCAGATTTGATCAGATCAAGAGTTATGATGTTGTAAACATAAGGCACTCTGCTTTCATTTAGTGCAAAAAAAAAAAAGTTGTATACTCACATATGCACGTATGCCCACCAGACCATCTGTCACAAATGTCATATAGCAGCCTACTCACGATCACCATGTACTCATAGATGTATTTAGAGAACCTAAGAGTTGACAAAAGTTTAATCTAGTGTTGGAGAGCTAATTAAAAATCAGTTGCTGAAGCAGAAAGGAAGCACAAATGCCGTGCAGCAGAGCGTTCTTGATTGTGTGCTGTGCAGCGCCCTCTGCTTGTGAGCGTGTGCTTCTACACTCTTACTGTGATGCATCCATAACCTCTAGTTGCCTGGGTGTGGATGCCTCTTTCTGTTTCAACCCCCAGTGCTTGGTTTTGGCGCTCTGGCATGCAGTGTGACCACCCAGACTGTGCTCCTGCGCCCACTTAATCAGTGTAGCTTTACACTTACAAGCATTTTTGCTTTCAGTTGTTTGAGTGTAAAACTGCTGCTTATGACCTCAGTTTACAGAAAACTCCTTTTTAACTCCTTTATTATTGTTTGTGCCCTGAATTAAATGTGTTTACTGGTAGTCTCAGTTTGGCTGAACTGCTCACCTCTGCAGCTCTTTTGTTCCCTCTGTAACGTCAGATGGATTCACCCCCACTCTTTCGAGCAGCCGTCACATGATTGGCCCTAGAGTCCTCGTGGGCCCCCTGCACTGCCCTGCCTTTGACGGAGGATCATGAAAAATGTATCCCCACCTAGTAATTAATCACCTCAGATTTTATTGTGCATCTGAAGGTGCAAAACACAATTAGCTGTCGCCCCTCCTCCGATCTTGAGATAACCCGCCATTTGTGTTCCTGAGTGGAAACACAATAATCTGTATTCATTGTTTTTTTTCCCCACTTTGTGTTTGGTGTTATAAACCTTGTTCCCCCCTCTCCTGCTATTTGCCCTCTGCTGTGACAGGCCATGGGGGAGCTCAGAGGACAGCCCTAGGACCACCTAAAATATTTAGGACTCAAACCATGCAGGCACAAACAGTTACCGCCCTGTAAGAACTAGTGATGCACCAAAAATGTTCAGCCAAAAGTGAATTTTCTGTTTTGGTCTTTTGGAGGGCCGAAATCATTGACTGAATAATGTTTAATTTTAATTGCTCAAAGTTTCGACTGTTAAAAGACATCAATAGAACAGCTTTTATTAATGAATTTATGTAAAAAAAAAAAAAAAAAAAAGTCAAAATCTCACATTTAACTCAGGAAGCCATTAAATTTTCATAGCTCATTAGTTAGTTAGAAAAAAAAACTATATAACTAAATATTTAACTGTATTACTGTTTTTTTTTATATTATGTTTATATTATATTATTGTATTTTTTTATAATTGCAGCATTGAGACTTCTTTTATAAATATTTTCAAGAGTAGTGTGATTCAAATTCAATACGTGTTTATTTATTATCATTATTTGTTGCTGTGGCTACAGGCATTATGCAAGAGTTAGTGAAGTCATTTGGTGACGTCCATAGACATCATCTAATCCACTCCCATCTTTTTGAAGAGTCACACCTAACAGTTATCACTCCAAAATACTGACTGCTTGAACGTAGCCAAACTAAAATTGCACTGTTAAGGCCAATTCAGACTGCACCGACAGACGTCGACAAACAGCAACAGACACATTCATTGGGTTTTGTCTGATCATGTGTTACTCCTGTCGGTGTCTTTTGGCATTGGTCAGTGCTTGTTTTTGCCAAAGGAACATGTTGATACGGCGTTTGTCAGGTCTTGGAATGTCTGATAAGTGACGTACTGGTCAGCTGTCACCATTGGTCTATGTCTATCAGTGCAGTGTGAATTGCCTTTTAAAAAAAACTCAGGAAGCTACTGAGATTCTCTCAGGAACAGTTTGCATTTATATCATGTGGCATTCAGAAACTGATGTGTCTGTTTCTCCTCCCCACTCCAGGCTCTTTCTCGCGTCACCCCAAGTGGCCTGCAGTCTGCCGTACCTCGATGAGACCCTCCACACACCTCAAGAGCAGACCAACCATGGCCCTGATCTGCACTAGGACTTCTCCAGCAGCCTCTAACCATGTGAAATCAACCTCAGCAAATCAAATCGAAACAAGAGACTTCATTTCCACCTTCCTCTCAATGCATTTAAACACACTTGAGAGTCACGCAAATTCGAGAGATGGACAGATTTTGGTTTTCTTCTTTTCACACACACTCCACACACACACACACACACAAACATTTCCTTACCTACACTACTCCAAGACACCTGGGCACATCAGTTGGGCTTGTTAACATCACTTTTTGCCAGACAATCGCTGGCGAGATGGGAGGGACGGGGGTGGGGCGGGGCGTGATTCTTGGCCATCACTGCTTTCAGCCCTCTGACACACCAGAAGGAGAGGGCCATCCTCCTGCCAACCAGGGGCCTCTTCGCAAAGCAGAGCTTCTTGGCTAAAGCCGTGTACAACAGCTCTGATTGCGCAACTCACCCTCTCCTGTTGCAAAAAAATTACTTTTACACAGCTTGGAATGCAGCTGTACTGATAGCCATTGACATTTTGCTTACCGTGATCTTTTATTTTTGTCTTTTTGTTTATGTACAACAGAGATTAAATTGATTTCACACTGGTTACAGTTTTTTGCAGGTGAATCTTTTTCTCTTTTTGATAGTTTATCAGCATTAAGCTTAATGAAATGTGCTGAATTCAATTGAATGTTTGAAAGCCTGTTTGTTCATGTGGCAGGATGAAGGCAGTGTCCTTTTTATGTCATTTTGTAGTTTATTATGTCGAAAGCCAGACAGAGAAACATACAGCAAAGGTTCGAGTAGTCGTACCCACAATACCACCTTCACACCTTTTTAGATTATTTTTAGTTTGTTGCACCCATCAACCTGGCCCTCTTTATCAACACGATTATCAACAATTGCTCATTGATTTTATTGCATTCCCTCAAGCTTTTTTTTTGTTTCTCGAAAGCTGTGAAATGCCTGTATTGTAGAGTTGTTGATGTTATTAATGTTGCTCTTTGTTTCTTTTTACCCCCTGAACTAAGCTTAGTGCTTTTACAGTAATGCAGGCACACGTGGTTGGGTCAAGACTGTTGGACAGTGTCACTGAAAGACATTTATAGCCGTTTAAGAAGTCTAATAATGAGAAAAATGTATAAACATTAAAAACTTGGGGCATTTGTTGAGACAAACGGGCACATTTTCTTTTAACATTTGTGTTTGGATTTGGAAATGGATGTCCTGAGCCCAGCTTGTCTCATTGAGAATACACCAGCCATCATTTAAGCCATGCCTGATTTGTTTTTGTTTTCTTTTGACTGACACTTTTAACAATTGCGATGCAAGTTTTTGTTTTTCTTCAACTTTATTTACTGAGTATTACCAATGCTTTTAGTACTACGTTTCCCTTGTTTCAGAAGTGTGGTTCCTTGACTTACTGGTGCTACAAGTCGTAGGACGTGGAAGGCGAGCTGCCTGTCTGTATCATTCAGCAGAGTAGAGCATAGGCTTTTTCTGTAGTCTTAACTTTTATAAAGAATATCTCTTTGGATTTGAGACTTTAGTCTTTGCAACTTTACAGATCTTCTTTATGCACCAAGAGCTTGTAACACTCCAAAAAGAAAGGAAAAATTGAAATCGCATCATATGACCCCTTTAAACTTTGGCGCTTCAAAATGGTCATGAGACCATAAAAGTAATCCATGTGAATCAAGTGGGTGATACACGATAGCTTTATATGATTAACATATTTAATTCAGGCTTTAATTCACATAAACATTGATCGGTGTCCAGAGCTCATCAAAATTTCTCGAAGCGTTTAAGTTTAGGTAGAATTGGCTTTTAATGGAGGGGCAGAAATCTCTTGAATTCAGTGCAAATCAATGTGTTTAGGCGATGAACGCCGAAAGCTTGAGTCTGGAACGATATAAGCGCGAGTAAATGCCAATTTCCATTTCTGGGTGAACGAGTGCACCTGCAGTTCACTTAATAAATGATAGATGTCACTATTTGAACACCTTTTATTAACTAAACTTGTGAAAGACAACTGTTGTGTGTTCAACATTTATTGAGCAGATTTAGTTTTATGTTTTCAACAGACAAGAGATTAAGTCATTATCAAATGATACAGTCAGTCTGTAAACTGAAAGTAAATAATGCAAATATTTCCCAGCCCGACTCAGATAGGCACAATAGAAGGGCAGTGTGACTGATTCTGGGGTTACTGAGTCTGAATTTCTCATAGCTGCACTTGTAACAGATGTATTAATGTACAAATCTTTGACGTGGCAAGTAGCTTAACCAGTAGCAGAGCTGTCTCCTCCTGATGCTGGTATAAAATTAAAACTAATGCCACCAGGCAGTGCTGTCAACCCTCATTTCTATCACATCGAAACGACGGGTCACAGTGCATGCTTATCTGTCATCCAGCATTTCACCACAATATCAATTGAGTTTAAGCACTTGTCATTTGGCCTTTAATTTGGTTTTGCATTTGGTCCATTTCAGTAAATAAAGATTATAGATTAAAAGAATATAGATTATTTGTTGCGATAAAACTAGGTTTGTTAAACATTCAGAGTAGGAAAAAATAGGTAAATGCAAATATTGCTGAAGGACTATAATGCAGAGATACCTGTTCTCTACTTCACTATGCTATGACAATCTCAGCCTAACGGTAAAAATGTAAAAGTCTTTGAGAAATGCACAACAGTGTCAAAAAATAAATTCACAGTACAACTAATACAGTTATACTCCACTAACATAAAAAAAAAACACTCAGTTTTTGACATTGTCCATTGACATTGAGGCATACCAAAGAATATAAACTGAAGTAGGGCAGTAGGTGGCAGGTGTCAATCCAGCAGGATTACAGTAGCTGTCTATCAGGAATGTTCTAATGATTCTGAAGAATATTACAGTACTGATCTTTATGCAGGAAATCATGGCATTTTCAGAAGTCTACTAAAGCCAGTGGACCACACTTCTCACAACGCACAAAACAAAGCATTTTACATAGTGTATGAGGTCTGTAAATAGGCACACATACTGTTACAGAAGCGTTTGAACAGAAGGTGCATTTTGAGTGAGAAGTGGAAACTGCTGATATCTGATGTCTCTGCTGATATCTATGAATATGATCAGAATTGAGTATGCACACACTTTCAGTTCCTGTGATAGCTGTCTGCTTTACTCGTGTGATGTGATGTTTATTTTGCACTTAGTTAAAGATGCTGTAACAACATTAAACTTTTCAGATTTTAGGCATGCCTCCCCTTTCAACATCTCTGCCATTTTGGCGTAACCATGGTGAACAAGCAATATATTTTAAGCAAACCAAAATCAGCATATGTATCTTTGAAGCTTTCAGTTTCCTCCGGTGATAAAAAGCGATCTATTTTTCCTTTAAGACGTTTGGCTGTGTCAAAATTGAACACCCCTCCAATGCATGAAAAAGTGTGTACGTGTGTGTATACTGAAAAAAGCAGCTTTATAATATACTAGTAGTGTAATGCTAATGCATTTCCAATGAGCTGAAATACAATTGAAATGTACTTGAAGTACATTAAAACGATGCTTCAAATATACTCTAACTGTAGTTCATGAAGTATTAAAAGGACATTTTAAATGTATTTTAAGAAATACACTTGCACTAAATATACTTAAAGTGGTTCCATTTTAACACAATTTCAATATATTAAATATATTACAAATAGATTAAAATCCAACTTAAACATATCTTGAAATACACTTAATATACTTAAAGTTGTTTCAAAATAATACATTTAATATGCACTTAGTATAGTATAATTTAAATATAGTAAGTATGTCTGAAAAAGCACAATTTAAATATATTTCTTTTTCACCTGGGCCATCACGCTCTCCGGCTTACCATATATGACTGCTGTATACGTGCAATTTGATTGACAGGTGGAAAGTGCCTCAAATGCGTTGTGATTGGCTGAAAAAGTGTCTAGAGCAAATTTTCCTTTTACTGTTTATAGATACTAGGACCAGTGTTGGGAAAAGTTACTAAGAAAACAGTAACTTGTGTTACTTATTTGAAAAAGTAACTCGGATATTTTCTTGTAAATTTAAAAGTCATGCATTACTTTACTACTTGCTTGAAAAAAGTAATCTGATTACATAACTGGCACTACTTGTAATGCGTTACCCCCAACACTGACTAGGACTGTCACAGAGATCGGTGTGATATCTCAGGACAGTGATTTCAGTGAGTAGGATCATTTTCTCCATACAATTCCATGACAAAAATCACTTACAGCACCTTTAACCTAGTTAACGTTGGTTTAAGTCAAAGAAATGTCTGTGGTTTTGAGCTACAGACGTATTGAGAGTGGCCTGTCCAAATCTGTGTGGCAGTGCAAATGTGATTTTAAACAGCATGAGTGCAGTGTAGGTCTCTATTATTGATTAAATATTAATCTGTCAGTAAGTAGCACACACATTAGGACATCACATCGGACTACACACTGACACGCATTAACACCACAGTTCTCCTCAATCTCCTCTTATTTGTGTCTTTCCGACCTCTTCTTAAGCAGTAATGTCCATCAGAGTTTGGTTTCTGGACTACAGGGGATGTTTTTATTCTGCTCATCTTTATCTTTAAGAAATGTTTCCACTTCTGTTGAATCCTCCATGACATTCTCGGCTCTCAGGTCACCTGAATCCTTCAGCTTCTCTGAGTTTCCATTGGCCTTGTGTGGCTCCTGTATGGGTGGCGTACTGGAGTGATTCTTTGCCTCCACTGTCTCTCCATTCTCTATTGCAGTCTCTGGTGCCTCAGGTTTCTTTTTTATGAACAGTAAGTTGCATATTGCCAACACTAAAGCTGACACCACAACCTCAATCCCAGCCAGCAGGAAAACAAACATGTAGTTCTTAGTGGAGTCCAAAAGGCGGCCTTGACAAAGTGAGAACAAGGATTTCAACAACATTCAAAGATTCTCAACAGATTACAGTAAGTGTAGCAAGGATTTTAAATTAGGGATGTGTAAAATATCTACTGTAACACATACATAATCACATCGACATACATAATATATTCGACTAGTTGGTGGGTTGTCTGAACGTTCTGATTTATTGCACAAAACTGAATTGTCAGTAGCCTTTTCTAAAGTCTTCAGAGTCACATGATCCTTCAGAAATCATTCTAATATGCTGACTTGCTGCTCAAGAAATATTTATTATTATCAATGTTGAAAACCGTTGTGCTGCTTAATATTTCTGTGGAAACTGTGATACATTTTTTTCATGATTCTTTGATGAATAGAAAGTTTAAAAGAACAGCATTTATTTGAAATAGATTTTTTATAACATTATAAATGTCTTTACTGACACTTGAATGCAGCCTTGCTGAATAAAAGTATTTGATTTATTTTAAAATACAACATAATACTGACCCTATTGACTATTGAATTATAGTGCATATTTATTGATTCATCAATGCATTCATATTTAAATAAAAAATTTGACTTGAAAAAATGGGCCGTCATAAGATTAAAAAATGTTTGTAATTTCTATTTTAGCACATTCAGTTACTTACAATAATGTTTGTCAATTTATGTGACATTTGTAGCAGAACATGTGCATTGTGTTTTATGCATTACTGTTCTTGTCCTACTAGTTCCCCACAACCATATAATGTTCTTTTCTGTTCTTGGCCAGTCAAACCATTCAAAATCTAAATTCACATACGAAGTAACATATAAGATTCTTTATTTCTCAACCTACTTTAGTTTGAGAGGAAGCTAACCTACAGTATAAATCATTTTTAGTTTAAAAGGAAATGTAAACACTCACCAGCAGATGGAGGCCCAACCAGCACAGCAAAGGCTTCAAGCAGGAGAACTAAACCAATGGCGCTTGAGAACTTCTCTGTACCCACAACAGCCATGAGAACCTCAAACTGCAATGCTCCCACCATGCCATAAGAGATGCCAAAGAAGATGCAGAACACCACCAGAGAGGAGTAGTCTTTAGACAGGGAGCCCACCAGATCTGTGATTCCATTGAACATGAGAGCAAAACTGAAGAGGTAGACGCAGCGAGGGCGAACCCACTGGAGTCCTGCGATGATGCCACACGTGGGCCGTGCAAAAATGTCAACGAAACCCAGAATGGTAAGCAGGAGGGCAGATTTCGTGTCCTCGTTTCCCAGCTCTTTGGCATAGCTCACCACAAACACTGGGGGCACAAACAAACCGAGCACCATAATGGAGGCAGCAACTGTATAAATGACAAAGCCCGGGTCTCTGAAAACACTGAAGTCCAGCAGCTTGGGCTTGGGCTTTGCTTTCTTGTTTCCGTCATCTGGTGTGTTTTTAGTCCCAGGGGTCTCTGACTTCTTTGGCGGGACCAAAGGCCTCATTAAAGCCCCACAGGCACAGCAGTTCAGAAGCATCCCTCCCAAGATGAGGAAGCCCCCTCTCCAGCCATATTCATACTGAAGGACCTGCCCCAAAGGGGACAGACAGCACAGAGCCACTGGACTCCCAGCAGCGGCCAGGCCATTAGCCAGTGGCCGCTTCTCACTGAAATATCGATTCAACATGATGAGTGATGGCTGGAAGTTCAGGGCCATTCCAAGACCTGGAATCAGAAGATAGAAATGTTTACGTGTCCCTGGATAGACATCAATCCTTCAGTAAAAGAGTAAATGATAGCTAAAGTACCTGTAATGACTCCTGTACACAAGTAAATGTGCATGATGCTTGTGGCAAATGATGCCAAGACCATTCCCAATGATGCAAAGAGGCCGCCCACCAACATCACTGGACGGCATCCAAATCGATTCACTAAAATGCTGCATAAAGGCCCTGCGAAGAGTAATTATACGTATATATTATATATCTGAACTATCTGAATCCAGTTTAAACTAATTAGAAGACATTAAAGGGATTGTTACTCAAAAATGAATATTCTGTAATCATTTACTCCAGTGCTGTTTTAGACCCCATTGACATTTGTTACTTGGACAAAAACAGTTCAGACGTTCTGTTCCCATGAAGAAAGAAAATTCATAAATATTTGGAACAACATGAGGGTGAGTAAATGATGACAGAATTTTCATTTTTTTTGGGTGAACTCCCCCTTCAAGATTTTGTTTGATTGGTGGTAAACATACCAGTGCCATAAAGCATAGCCAATAGGATGGAGGAAATCCAGGCTGTGTCACTGTAGCCCACTTCAAACTCTCTAATTAGCTCCTTGAAGAAAACACTGACAGCCTTTGGAAAAGCGTAGGAGAAGCCTGTGATAATGAAGCAACCGAAGAGCACAGCCCAACCCCAGCCACCATCAGGGGCCTTCACTCCACTACTGCCGTCATCCAGTGCCACTCCACCCATGATGCTCTACTGCTCTGTGGAGAGATGAGACACACATGTTATGAGGGGAATATAAAAAGTTGTAGTATGCAGGTCAATTATATTGCTTTCAGGACCTTAATACAAGGAATCACATTTAGTCAAATGACATTCGAGTTGGAGGTCAACAATGGCAGCTGTAATAAAACATTTTAATTATAATAAAATACCCAGGTTATAATTGCACACCAAAATCATAATGATATGCTTCACTGTAGTGTATAATCATATCACCATGCAAAAATGTTAATGGTCCTAAAACAGGCTTTAATTTTTTCTGAGATTCAATCTACAACAGAAAGAGAATTTAGAGAGAATGCTACTATGATTTTTATCACATTGTATGATTGCCTTAAATATAAATTATTAAAAGTATATGTAATTAGAATGTTTTCTAGTTTGTATTCCTTTGATGAGTGATACATGTCTGAGTGATACATGACTCCATTTGGTAATGGAATGGAAGCTATTCAATTCAATTCAATTCAAATTTATTTGTATAACGTTTTCACAATACACATTGTTTCAAAGCAGCTTTACAGAAAATGCATGTGTCTACATTACAAAGCAGACGTTAATGTGTCCAAGTAATGTTCATTTCACAAATGAACAGTTCAAGATAATCATACAGCTAGCTAACATGAATTAATTTTAGGCAGAAGCTCATTAAAGCGATTATTACAACTACAAGTGTGATCATAATGATTACAATATAGAGACATTTTGGCAGCTGTGCATGTCGATTCAAGTTGGCGTCATCTGGGGTCCTCGCAGTGGTCAGCATCATCTCTTCAAAGGTGTTTGGGGTCATCTTAAGTCTATGTTTAACATGGTACATTTTGTGAAGGAAATGGTAAATTTTGGGGTTAATGCACGTCAGCACATATACTGATCTTTCACAATATCCCCTATTCAGCTTTAATTGACTTACCGTCTACCTGAGCTCACCTATATTTGTACCAAAATGCCCTTTCGCATCGCGTACAACTGTTTTGACGTCCTGTCAGACGCGAAATATGCGCACTTTTACGCGGTTCGATGCCTTTCTGTAAAAACAAGCCTCTAATAATATAATCTCCAATCCGATTAATCTAGTATAACACTATTATTTTAAATATTGTCTGCTTGTTTACAAGCCTTCCGTAATTCTTCCGTATTTCCGAGTCACCTGTTACGTTTGTTTGTGGGGAATATACGGTAGGGATGCTGCATGGATTCGGGACAGGCTCATGCGCAGTCCACATTTATCAATGTGATGCAAGGTTATTTATTTAAGTTCATAAATAGCCACGGTATCACTTTTCATGCACGGTGTCTACATCTAAGAGCATTTTTGTGATTAGAGGCTTTTTGGGCAACTAATGTCAATTATTAATAATCAACAATAACGTGCAGATTTAAATTCATAGCTAGTCAGCTCAACTACATTACATCAAACTGACATTTATACTCGATCCTAAGATCTGTGCAAATATTTATCTTCTTCTGGAGAGGCTAATTAACGTAATTTTGGCAATACAACATGTTTATCCAAATCCTCTAATTGCCATAATAAGCTTCAGGTATATAAACTAACTGTAATGGTACTTACTACAAATATGATGCTCTGTTACCTTCAAATTTCAGTTCTGTTCCCTGGAACACGCTTCTAGCAGCACGTATGACATTATATACGTAGCTAAGTAAAAAAGAGAAACCCGACTAGCTGGCTCTGTGGACTGGGTCCTAAAGTCTGCTGCTCACATCATGTTTTCATTTCCACCTAAATGTTCCACAGAACATTGCAATTTGTTACTTTGTTTTGAGCTTTCTGGCGGGACTGGCCTCTGAAATAACCTGCGGGGCATCAGAGGAGTGATCAGTGCCGTGGTGTAACACAATCATTTAATCACAAACACACAGATCTAATGTGGGTCATGAATACATTAAGCCCAACACATCCACATTGGCTGTTGTGACTTGAGTTTTCAGACTTGAGCAAACCATGCAAAGCTGTTCAGTTCATATTTTGCATATTCCATCAGAATTTAAATTGAAACATTTTCTGGATAAATATGTCTTAAATATATAATGGATTTTTGTTGAATCAGTGTAAACAAACTCAGTGACTCATTATGGAAGCATAACAATGCAAAGGGAAAAAGGAAAAGAATGACAGGAAATGATGGGGATGACTTGACACGTTCAAGTCGAGTTCCTGTAAGTGAACTAATCTACATGTTGGTAGTTTCTCTTTTTGAATACTTGCAGAATGTCTATGTAAGTTGCCTCAAATAAATATATGGATGTATATTTAATGTGAGTGCATATGCATTCGATGTGTTGCTTAAACATTAGATTGGTGTTGATATTGGTTTTATTGATTTATTTATACCAGAATAATTGAAAAACAATATACGAAAATGTTATCTGTGCTCATGAAGCTGTGGGTGAACATGAATTTTTACTGCATTAAATTCTGCATCTCAGTAACTGTTAATGACAATGAAACTTCTAGATTTCCATGGCATCCATAGTATCCCTTCCGTCTATTAAAAGCACCGATTCAGACTGCAGGCCTACATGAAAGAAGAAGAAGAAGAAGAAGAAAAACCAGAAGAGGATCATGTTGGCAACAAATGGACAATCATTATACACGAAGAGAATGGATATGAGAGGTGTTTTAGAGACTTTCTTAATGGAGACAAAAAAGGACAAAGAGTGTGAATTATTTATGAACTGATATATTTTAGCTCCTCTCAAATTCAGATTTGGTAGTCTTTTTCTAGTTGGAAACTGGAGGCCTCTGTAGCGAATCAGCTCATAAGGGAAATATGAATAATTAATCATGTGGTCATTCGCAGACATCCTGGCGCCCAGTCTATTGGGTGAGGTGTCTGTGACGACTTGTTAATCTAATGAATAATTGATTTGTTAAATCAAATGAAAAATTGTGTTTTTGATTGGTCCAGACGCTACACCTCACATAACACTACCACAAATAATCCTGCAGAAAAACATAGTGAAGCCATACATTCTGACTGTTCACCGGGGCTCACCCCAGTATTCAAAATCATGGTTGATTAATATGTTGGTAATTGGTTATTTATTTCTAATATTTTTCCATGAATCATTATACTCATTGTCAGTGCATATATGATGGCTTGATGTTTCGCAGTAACTGACTGTATAACTTTTCATGAGTGCTTTAGATAGACACGAAATATGTTTTGATATACATTTTAAAACAGGTAGTTTTTTTTAATCGTATTCCATCTGGGCAAAGCAATAACTTGTCGCCTCAATCGCCAGTCATTTTAAAGGTCTACTCTACTGCCCTCTAGTGAGGCTTTAGAGCAACACCTTCACGCAGGATGACGCACTGCCAGGCTGCCACTCATTCAGCCAATCAGCGCACGGGCGGAAGTTGTCTGTTCTTTCTGTTTCTAATTCGCTCTTACTACTTCTAGAAATTGCTGTTTTATCTGGAAACTGGCTATCCGTTGACCTTTTGTAAATGGAAAGTGTTTATACAAAAGAGAAAGATAATATGACATCCCGAAAACGAAAAAGGGACGAAACTATAAGCAGTACGATTCCTAAAACGGAGGAGATCAGGTAACTTGGCTGTGACTGATACATTTTCATAATCATATCAATCAGCGTTTTATTGCCCTTACAACTTATATGTTCAGTGTGATGGTTGTTTGTTCAGCTCTGAGTCTTGCCTCAGTCAGCCAAACGATCAAAGTGTTCATGAAGTAATAACGAACAAGCCATCTACGTTGCCAGGTACTGATCATATATGCTGCATTTTAATCTTTTTTTAAAAGATTATTGTCTCGCTTAAAAGTTTTTTTGTGTGGTCTAACAGCAATCCACTATGATCCTGACACGACTGAGCCCATCAGCTGCAGTCTGAAGTCTCTTGATGAATTGTTGTCATGGAAACAAGTCTTTTTAATGTGGCCACTGTGCCTTTTGGCTAGCAGGTATCCTCCACTGCACAGCTGCCCTAGACGGACATTGGTGTCCCATGACATGATGGGTGGCTACCTGGAGGACAGGTACAGCTCAAAGTTTCAACCATGTTATGTCAGTTTCATTAGGTGTTTGGCCAGCCTTCAGTATCTTCATGGTCCTGTCCTTTCTGCTGAGGTTCATTCAAGGTGCAGAGGTGGAGACGCCATATGCCTTCTATCACTGGGAGTATATTGACATCTTCAACTACTTCAGTCATCAGATGGTAACCATTCCTCCTGCGGTTTGGACAAATGCAGCACATAAGCATGGAGTGCTCTCTATTGGTGAGTCTGTTGGTGGGATTTTATGGGCTAAAATCTCAGTCTTAAGCATATTAGTCTTGCTGTAAAAAGAACATCCTTGTAAAAAAAGAAGTATGCTTTAGCTAGAGTGACCATACGTCCTCTTTACCGGACATGTCCTCTTTATGGACCTAAAAAAAAGCATCCGGTGTACCGACGAAACATGCTACCTATCAGATTGTGCTACCAAAAATATATTTGCATTGTTTTAAGGGTAAGTTTAGGGTAGGGGTAGGTATGGACATTACAAAAAAGCCTCAAACCACATGAATAAGATGCTGGTAGCACAATCTGATAGGTAGCATTTTCCGCTATCGATTTGTGCTACCTATCTTTTTAATGGGAGGTAGCACAATCTGAGCGGGTAGCACAAATCGTCAGAACACCGGCCGGGATTTCTAAATCGCCCAAAATGTCCGGGATTTGGCTTTTGCTTTCTATAGTCGCCAGTTATCGTGTGTGTTTTTGTATTAGAGCCCTGCGAGGGACTGTTTTCCTAATCCCGCTCCCGTTGAATTTCTGACCATTATCGCCCACTCCTGCGATTTTTGTGTCCAGTCTCCCGACTCCCGCCCACTCTCACAAACATTCTAATAGGCTATTGCATATAATTTTCGCACATCAGGGAGCCGCTATCAATATGAGGAGTATTTAAATCTCTTTTGAATGAGCGCTCGCTGTTCACTTTCACTTTCGATTTCACGATCACGCGCGCTCTGTGTAAAGGATGATCAGATATTTGCCAATGAGCTCAGGATCTGTTGAGCAGCATATCCTCCAGCATGGTCTATTAGCCATCTCTCCTCTCAACCCGTGATCAATCAAATCTGACTCCTGCAGCTCGTGATGGATGCAGGGTTGTCAAGTCTGCTTTTTTTTCTCTCCATGGAATTGGGCTACTTTTAAACTGTTGCCATGGGTTGATTCCCCCCCGTGGGTTAAAGGTTTGAAATGTTGCATAAATTACATTTGACTAGCCATCTCTCCTCTCAACCCGTGATCAATCAAATCTGACTCCTGCAGCTCGTGATGGATGCAGGGTTGTCAAGTCTGCTTTTTTTTCTCTCCATGGAATTGGGCTACTTTTAAACTGTTGCCATGGGTTGATTCCCCCCCGTGGGTTAAAGGTTTGAAATGTTTTCCCAATTAAATTTGACTGAAATGCTTGTATTGAAACATTTTGCATTCTACCTATGATAAAACTGTGCTGTTAAGTAGCTAAGGAGGGCCACTGGTAGGAAGCTTTTTAGCTGTGTTTATGATCAAAATGCATAACAGTGACTGTAATATATGTTTTTTAGGTATGGAAATGGCATATTTTGAGTTTTGATATTTAGGATATATACTTTGGGCACTACTTTAACCACTAACCAACCACACCCCAACCCCTCCACCCTGCCTGCACCCACTGTCCTCTTTTTGGAAAACTAAAATATGGTCACCCTGGCTTTAGCATACTTTTAAAAAGAGTAAAGAAATAATATATTAAAAAGAATATACCTAACTGAATTTAATGTTTTCTGACACTAAATTGCATATTAATTGCAAATGCAATTAAATGAAAATCTATTATAGTTTAGATTTATACTAAATACTTAAGTAGGACTTAAGTATCTTTCACATGCAATTTCTTAATTCTATTGTCTTAACGGTTTCAAAGCAAAGTGTACTGCTGAGTGTACTGACTAGCATTTATGGTAAACTAAATGGTAAACTAACTTTAATGTAATTTCCATTGAAACATCCATGTATTGTTTTCAAATACATTTGTAGTTACACATTTGTAACAATTAAATTAATATTTAGTATATTTAAAATATACTAATTTGAAATGAAATATTGAATAACACACTACAGTTAAAATGATAATCATGTACTTTATTTAGTATGTTGACCAACACATCAAAATAGGTGTACTTCTTTAAAGAATGATTTAAAGAAGTTTAAAATCTACTTTAAAGTAAAACTTACATTGTTACAAAGTGCATTTTTCTTAAAAGTATGTTGAGAAACATTCTTGAATGTTTACTTTTAAGTGGCCTATTATGTCATTAATACTATCTGCAAGTAGTTTTAAAAATATATATTTTCTTTTTCACAAGGGTAGTTCACCCAAAAATTAACATTTTGTCAACATTTCCTCAACCTGATAATGTTTCAAACCATTTTTATCCTTTCTTATCTAAAACACAAAAGGAGAAATTTAGCAGTGTCCAAGCTGCTTTTTTCCATACAATAGACAGCAGGTGGCGGCCAAGCTCTTATAAGGACAAAACAGCATCATAAACATAGTCCATATGAATTATGTGCTATATTAAATGAAAATTCTGTCATTAATTACTCACCCTCGTGTTGTTCCAAACCCGTAAGACCTTCGTTCATCTTCGGAACACAATTTAAGATATTTTTGATGAAATATGAGGGCTCTCTGACCCTCCCATAGACAGCAAGGTAACTACCACGTTCAAGGTCCAGAAAAGTACCAAGATGATCGACAAAGTAGTCCGTGTGACATCAGTGGTTCAACTGTAAATGATGACGTCATTACGCTGGATCTGGGTCAGCGCTGGCGCCGCCACACGCTCACGTCATGGTACTGTCATGAACGTGCATCCACAAGTGACGCAGTAGAGACAAAAATGTGGAATAACGTCGTTATTTTTGTTTTTTTTGCGCAAAAAAGTATTCTCGTAGCTTCGTAACTTTACAGTTGAACCACTGATGTCACACAGACTACTTTGTCGATCACCTTGATACTTTTCTGGACCTTGAACGTGGTAGTTACCTTGCTGTCTATGGGAGGGTCAGAGAGCCCTCATATTTCATCAAAAATATCTTAAATTGTGTTCCGAAGATGAACGAAGGTCTTACGGGTTTGGAACAACACGAGTTTTGGGTGAACTAACCCTTTAAAAGTGTTTGAAGCCATATGACCTTTATGAAAATAAACATATTATATGATATCTTTTGTGAGGTATTTATAGTTTATAGTTATACATTTATAGTTGGAGGTTGACAGACAGTGATCTCAGTGTAATGGCATGGAAAAGAGCTGAAATTTCTAAAAAAAAAAAAAAGGGAGAAATTTCTAGAAAATCTAAATGTTTGCAATGACATGAGAGTGAATAAATAATGACAGAAATTTCATTTTTGGTTAACTATCCCTGTAATTAACTACAGCACCTCTATACACAACTGAAACCAGAATGGATGTATTGAAATAATCCTGTTCCACTCTAAGGCACATTCATCACAGAGTGGACAGATGGAGCGAAGACATGCGAGGCCTTCCTTGCAGATGAGGAGAGTTACTGCGCAGCTGCTGATAAGTTGGTTCAGATTTCCCACTGCTACGGCTTTGACGGCTGGCTCATTAACATAGAAAATGTGCTGAGTGTGAGTAACCAGGCCGTATCTGATTAAATAGAGGTGTATGTGGTCATACTGTGTACTAGTACTTTACCCCAAATTTCACTCACTCCTCAGGAGACTGCAGTGAAGAACACTGGACCCTTTCTGCGCTACCTCATAGACCACAGAGGTGTTGCGTTGTATGTTGACACAGCGTTAAGATGCAATCTTATTAAAAGTATGTCTAACTGTGTAAAAAGGGTAGGCATAATAAGCAAGGCTTCAGCCTACACCTTTTTCGGTAATTATGTTTATTTATTTATTTTGTGAAAAGTTGTCTGTGAGGACCGAAATAAAAATGATTGATTGATTGATTGATTGACCAGATGCATGAGCGCGTTCCAGGCAGTGTGGTGATCTGGTATGACAGCGTGCTGAAAAACGGCACGCTTGATTGGCAGAACAAACTCAATGATGACAACAGGCAAGTGATGGTCTTGAGGGATTACGGAAGGGCAGCTTCAGGTCTGTGAGATTTATACAATAGATTTTATGCAACTTGTGCCATCAGCTTCCTTTTGTCATCCTATCAGAATGTTTTTTGATGCCTGTGATGGAATATTCACTAACTACAACTAGACAGAGCAGAGCCTGGAGTGGATGAAGTCCTACTCTGCTGCTCAGGGCCGCTTTGCTGACATCTATGTTGGTGTTGATGTGTTTGCAAGAGGGAAGGTGGTTGGAGGGAAATTTGAGACCAATAAGGTTAGTGAAGGTTTAGTTAGAGAATATATTAGAGAGCCATTTTAATATGAGAACACTACCATTCAAAAGTCTGGGATTAGTAACGTGTTTAAATAGTTTGTGAAAGAGGTCTCTTATACTCATCAAGGCTGGATTTATTTGATAAAAAAATACAATAATATAGTAATGTAAAATATTATTCCGGTTTTAAAAACTGGTTTCTATTGTAATATATTTTAAAATGTAATTGATTCCTGCGATGCAAAGCTGAATTTTCAGCATCATTACTCCAGCCTTCAGTGTCGCATGATCCTTCAGAAATCTAATATGCTGATTTGCTGCTCAAGAAATATGTCTTCTTATTATCAATGTTGAAAACAGTTATATTATTTTATAATATTTTTATGGAAACTGTGATACACTTTTTCAGGTTTCTTTGATGAATAGAAAATTCAAAAGCAAATTCAACATTTATTTGAAATATAAATCTTTTGTTATATTATAAATGTGTCTTTACTGTCACTTTTGATTAATTTAATGCATCTTTGCTGAATAAAAGTATTAATTAAAAAAAAAACTGAGCAGTATTTCACATCCATAATATCTTATTGGTTTTTGACTGAGTTCAAGTCTCTTTTTGTATCCTTATTAGGCTCTGAAAATGATTAGGAAGTATATATTTTCAACAGCCATCTTTGCTCCTGGCTGGGTGTACGAATGCCACGAAAAGGCAGATTTCCGCCAAAACCAGGACAAGTAAGCTCTTTAGAACACTCCACTTGAGCTGATCATAGTATGCTCACTGTTTTGCAATGGGAAATGTTTGTAAGTACACACACACACACACACACACACACAAGCAAACGTCATAGTCACCAATGTATATTCTAACCGCTGTTTTCAGGTTTTGGAGTTTGCTGTCTGATTCCCTTTATATCCACCGGCCCTCGTCCAATCTTCCATTCATCTCCTCATTCTGTCAGGGCTTTGGAAAGAGCCTGTACTGGAGGGGACAGGTATGCTGCACACAATCACAGTCTCACTAAGATTCCCTTTAATACCTGTGTGACTCATCCTAAGACATCTGGAGTACACAAATATTCATCTCAAGAAGTCACAAAAGCCCAATAAAATAAAAAGTTTTCATGGTTTCTTCTTAAGATTATTTTCAGGCCTTGGCCCTCAGAAGCAAGCAGTCTTAGTTATGGCTTATTTTGATTTGTTGAATATTCATAAAAACATGAGTACTACAGTTATAGTTACAGTTACAGCTATAGATATTTTTAAAGGGGTCATATGATGCTGCTAAAAAGAACATTATTTTGTGTATTTGGTGTAATGAAATGTGTTTATGCGGTTTAAAGTAAAAAAAACACATTATTTTCCACATACTGTACATTATTGTTTCTCCTCTATGCCCCGCCTTTCTGAAACGCGTCGATTTTTACAAAGCTCATCGGTCTGAAAAAGCGAGGTGTGCTGTGATTGGCCAGCTATCCAGTGCGTTGTGATCGGCCGAATACCTCAAGCGTGAGACGGAAATGTTACGCCCCTCACCATACTGTTGATGCCGTGTCCCGGCCGGAGCGACGAGACAAAAACATTAAAACCCATTACAAACGAGGCATTTGTTGCATCCAGTGGGGACATAATTACTGATTATAATGACTTATACTGTCTTTTTACGCGTTGCGTAAACATAAAACTCTGTCTGCATTTGTGATCAGAGAAATGACAAACAACAA
>NW_015540871.1:1074008-1076556 GCF_001515605.1 Sinocyclocheilus anshuiensis | reverse complement strand
CAAGAGCTTGTAACACTCCAAAGAGAAAGGAAAAATTGAAATCGCATCATATGACCCCTTTAATGTGTGTATCATTCTACATTGGATATTTAATTGTTTTTGCCTATTTTTACATTTAGATCACCGTTTCCTTCATTCAACAATAAGTTAAAGTTTATAACTTTAAAAATGTTCGTTTTAGAAAATGTCAAAATGAATATCCATTTTTCATAGTGTATTTCATAATGTTGTTACGCCTACATTCACTTATAGCATTTAAAACGATCAATTTTAGTTTTTAGTGTTTTACTTTTCATTTATTTAGACAAACTCGTATTAAATTTATATATCGTCCATTTTTAAATATTGATGCATCCCTAGTAATTTCTTGTATGATGTAGGTGGAGATGAAGAGAAGCTGGTTTAATCTGCATGCTCAGGAGATCCAGCCTCTGTACCTCTCTGAGAACATGGACAATGGCGGCTGGCTGAGAACCCGTGGCTGCTCAGAGGACGCTTGGATCGGAGGCAGCTCTCTGATGGTGGAGGGCATGATTCCATCTGGACTTTCTGAAGTCTGTGCAAGGTACTAGAGGTTTTGTTTTCACTGGAATACAAAAAACCTTCAATCAAACACCTTCTTTCTGTCCATTTGTAGGATTTTTTCTCTCCATGTTCCCTTGGCCACCAGGACGTTTGTTTCTTTTGTCTACAAGCCACCTGTGGGGGTGAAGATATCCTTGGAGCTCAAAACGATAGATGGTCCTCTGTGCACATTCGACGGGATGGAGGAAATAGCATGTGAGTGGTCTTTCAGGCCTTTTTTCATTAGATATCTTAGAGTCTCAGTCTGAATCTGTCATGATTTAAAATGATTAAAAATCTAATTTGCTTAATCTGCTGTGTGTTTAGCTAGCAGTGTCTTTCCAGAAGTGTTAGCAGAGGATAACAAGTTGGTTGAGCAGTTTGCACAGAAGTGTGGCCGGTGGTCTTTGGATGGCTGGACTACCAGGTGAGAGTCTAATTTCATTTTCCTAGTTAATCACTGTACCAGGATATATCCCCCAATTATATGTTTATGATGTATAAGCATTTATAAAGGTTCCTATTAGTTTAACTGAAAAATTAACAGATTTCAAGGTTGAAACCTGGTAGCCCATGTTAACTTTAGCACTAACCCTAATTTATTTGATTAGTATGCTGTCAAACAAATAGTGCAGAATCTTAATTATTTCTGAAGCACCTATTTCCCCCCCAAGTTTAAATAGACTCTGAATAACAGATTTCCGGTAGCCCTTCTGAACCCCACCCACACTACATATGTGAGATTTGTTTGTGAAATGTGAAGGACTCTGTATACTGAGCTGAAATTCTCCAATATTGATAGTGGTAACTTTTTCCTGAAAGCTAAGAGCCATAAATACATCTACACAGTGGCACAGCATGACTGAAGAGAAACAGACTTAACTTATGCCAAATAGTGCTGCTGCATAGATCTACGTTGAGCTTGTATGAGGAGTTGTCGCACAAATGGTTTGTCGGAGCTGTGTGCCCCTCCTGACTATCTCACAGTTTAAATAGTATATATAGCTCTAAACCTATTAAAACAGGCTGTGTGACAATCAGGAACGATGACCTCGAAATTTATGTCGGAATGCATGTTTGAGTATTTCACTATTGCTCACAATGATTATGCAATGGCCTGCGTGCCATAGGTTGCTGACCCCTGCTTTAAAGTCTAAATATTTTTGTGTCATACCAATTATCTGAAATACCTTCTCTAATCAAACTCAATGTGGTTTCATGCATAGATGTTTCCTGTTGAAAATGATTGGCTGCTCACTGCGAGAAGTATGTATTCGTGTTTCCCGAGATGGAGGCGATGAGGACATTTTCTTTAATTGTAGGATTGGAGAGATTATGGTGAGATACACATTTACATTACAGATACCTTCTGTATGAAAGAATGAAACAATTATTTATTAAAGATTACTTTTAACAGTGCTATTAAACTAGTTTTTTTTGTATTAAATTAGTATTTTTTTAGTATTAAAAATTGACTTTACAGTAAGTGAGCATTATATGACAGCAAAGGTAATCGAAGTGCAAAAATAAGGGACGCAGCACAATGAGCAGCACAATTAAAAATCAACTGATCTCAGTAAATTAAAAAACTGGCTTTTATCCGATAGGGTACCAATATACTAACTTTACTGTTTTGTTTGGGGTCTGTAAGATTATGTTTTTATGTCTGTGAAAGAAGTCTCTTATGCTCACCAAGGCTGCATTTATTTAATCAAAAATAAAAGCGCAACAATGTGAGATATTATTACAATTTAAAATTAAATATAAAATGTATAATTGTCTTTACTGTCAATTTTGAGCTATGCAGCCTTGCTGAAAAAAAGTATTACAGGGATACTCCTCCCCAAAATGAAAATTTTGTCATTAATCACTTACCCCCATGTCGTTCCAAACCCGTAAAAGCTTCGTTCGTCTTCGGAACACAATTTAAAGGGGTAATATGATGCTATTTTAAATATCATTATTTTGTGTATTTGGTGTAACA
>NW_015540871.1:1060233-1073857 GCF_001515605.1 Sinocyclocheilus anshuiensis | reverse complement strand
CTTGTGACTGTCCCATAGACTGCCAAGTAAATTACACTGTCAAGGTCCAGAAAAGTATGAAAAGCATTGTCAGAATAGTCCATCTGCCATCAGTGGTTCAACCGTAACGTTATGAAGCGACGAGAATACTTTTTGTACGCGAAGAAAACAAAAATAACAACTTTATTCAACAATTCCTCTCCTCTCTGTCTCTCCACATTACCGTAGCGCCATTTTGGAGAATATCCACTGAACGCAAGCAGCATACGCTCTTCTGTGTCGGCTGGGACACAAGGATACGTTTTCTACATGTATTTACGCTTTGATTTGAACGAAAACAGCGCATCCGTGTGTCGCGACTGACACAGAAGAGCGTACGCTGCTTGCGTTCAGCACATATTCTCCAAAATGGCGCTATGGTGTCACAAGCCTCCCAGTTTTCATCCAAAATATCTTAAATTGTGTTTCGAAGACGAACGAAGTTTTTATGGGTTTGGAACGACATGGGGGTAAGTGATTAATGACAAAATGTTCATTTTGGGGTGGAGTATCTCTTTAAATTCTTTCAATCGGAACCCCTAATTGACGGTAGTATACATATAAAGTTGGTAGTGGCTAAATGGTCTGTTTCTATTTTTTTTTTGCACAGCTGTTGGATGCAGAGATTCTTCAAGCACCCTGCAGTCTGTTAAAGGCATCTGCGTGAATGATGTGGTGTGGCACACGGGTGCTTTGAAGGGAGACGGACACATGCACAAGGTACTTTTGAATGCCACCTTACGCTGGCAATATCCCACCCAGCAGGTTCGCCATTTCCGGATTTACTGGAGGCATCTCCGTGGTCCTGACCCTCGGATTCCCCCTGGACCCTTGACTCTGATTGGCAGGTCTTACTCCACCCTGTATCGTGTGGTGGAGCTGGAGGTGCCTGCTGCTCTGGGTCTCATAGAGCTGGTGGTGGAGCCTGTGAGCAGAGAGGGATTCAAAGTGCCTGAGGCCCAGTGTGGCCGATGCACACTCAGTTACAGTGCCAGTTCCTCAGAGAACCCATCAGTGTGAAACCTTATTGATCAAATGCCTTAATACTCTATAGCTCACATGCTGTTTTCATAGTATAAACAAATCTCTCTTCCATTCGATATGCAGTAAAATGTGTGATGAGTTGGTGCTAAATCTGTATTCAGTATTTTGTGCATGACTGAATACTTAATTGAAGAAGCAGCAAATGTGTAAAATCGAATTTGCACTATATCCAATATATCCATTATCCTTTTATCATTTATGGTAAAAGCCATTTAAAATACTATTGTTCGAGGAACAGCGTGGTGTTTCTTTTAGTGATGCACATATATTCTACAGCTTTACAAGTTCATAATATAACATTTATTCATAAATGGCATGCAGACCTCATGAAAATAATAATGTACCTTCTTCAAAATAATATTTTAACCAAAGTCTCTTCATGAAATTCGCTTGTTTATGCATTTCTGTGAAAACAAGAAAGAAGATGATCCTAGTTTTCTTTCTTCTTGACTTGCAGATACATTATTTGTGTTGTAAATGGGAATGTTAAACAACTTTAAAGTTAGTTCTCTCTTAGCACATGTAGATTTCAGGCAACAATTCAAACTGTATTAAAAAATGATGACTTTATTGTTTGCAGGCATTCAAATGTACAAATTTTACAAGACAGGCATTGAAAAAAACATTGATTACCTTAAGATCTCAACCAAAAGATTAAAAAAAGAAAGAAAAAAAAGTCAGATTTTGGTAACATTTTTAAGTGCTGATTGTCTAAAAGTGGTTAGCAAGCCAGTCCAGTTTGTATGTGAATAATATCCATCACTCCTGCCGAGTCACCATCTTCAACATCCGCAAAGCCATTGGCCCCTGGTCAGATGGGATCTGTGATGATGTAATGGATAGAGATGGTCACATACACTCATGAAGACTAAAAATAAATACTGAGAAATGTATTTTCCCTTCAGAAAAATGAAGCTAAACCACCATAGCTTCTGCAGTTAAAGCCATGCTAAAACCCTCTGAATATAACAATATTGAACAATGTTTTACAAACATTAAAATTAGTGCAAAAAAGAACATTGTGTACCATATGTCCAGCTTTGAGGATCCAGTAGAAGGCAAAGTTCTTGTAGGTCTTATAGAAAGCTCCAGTCTGGCTCTGGGTTTGCGGGTCTTCCAGCGCCGTCCATTTCATTTTGTTGAAGTATTGGAGTCCGTCCCATTTCAGCTGTTTCACCCACAACTCCTGACCTGCTCACAAATAAACACAAATCAATCATTGCACTGCAGTGCAGAAACACTATCTTGACAACACCCAACCATAATGGTCTTCCTAAATATCAAACTGATGAGTAAAATGGATTATAAAAAGCTTATTGACTTACAGACACCACCTATTAACATCCGACCTGGGTGATCTGATCACAAGTGGTCAGCTGCGGCACATTACTAATCACACCTGGCATTAAAAGGCATTGTGTATGACCACTTGCGATCAGATTTAATGGACAGGATGGTCTCTGGTTTCATGACTACATAAATCAGGGTATAGCAAGTTGACAGACTTGACTCGTTGTCTGGGACATTAGTTTTGGCACTACAGATGATAAATGGTGACACCACTACCAAGTGTAAATGGCCCAAGTGCTAGTCTAAAATGTGTTGGTCAAGAGTTGCCATTCTGCAATGTTTCCTAATGGTTGTCATCCTCACCCGCTGTGTCCACAATAAGATCCAGCTGGCCATTGTAGACTGTGACATTGGCCCCTGCAGCCAAAAGCTGATCTACAATGTCCACCACAGGCTTCATGAAATCTCCTGCCATGCTGACAAACACTGCCTCAGCTTGTCCTGAAGAAACCGAAGAACACTTGTATGAATCATTATGTTGCACAAATACCTCTGTAGATCATAAAAAGAATAATTACCTCCCCATGTGACATTCTTTGGTATGACACCAAGCTTCTGTCTGATTGGCCCGTTCATCAACTCTGAAAGGGACTGACGGTGCAAAGGGCGAATGTGGCGACGCTTCAGTGAGGCTGTAAAAAACAAGACAAAATGATGACCAAAACGTTTTAATTTATGTAACAAACGAAGCTGTGCATGTTGAGTTTCTCACAGAGAAATCCATTGGTTTGATCTGAGCTGGTCTTCACCATCTCATCAGAGTTTTGAGTGAGGATGTTATAGAAGTTCACATTATTTGTGTTCTGTAACAGAATAAGTTGAGTAACTGAATGAAGCACGCAATCTGTTAGATCTAATTTCTTTAAATAAACAATGCATTAAGGCCTCTACTTGAATTTTTTCTTAAGCTACTGGTGCTTGACTCGCCTGTTCCACTACATTCTCTGTGATGGACCACATGTCAGTGGCTTTTCGGTACTGGCCCTGTTTCACTGCCTCCAGCACCGCATTTGCTGCTTTAGTCACCTCGTCCAGTCCATTGTCATCCAACAGAGACTACAGCACAGACACAGCTGCATTAAACCCTCTGATCAACAGGTGTCTGATGTGTCAGAACACTAGCACATAAATCTCATTATACACTATCGTTCAAAAGTTTGTAAATTTGAAATTAATACTTTTATTCAGCAAGGATGCATTAAATTGATTAAGAGTAAAGACATTTTAAATGTTACAAAAGATTTCTATTTCAAATAAATGTTGTTTTATTCATCAAAAAATCCTGAAACAAAATGTATCATGGTTTCCACAAAAGTATTTAACAGCACACCAGTTTTCAACATCAATAATAAGAAGTCTCTTGAGCAGCAAATCAGTATATTAGAATAATTTCTGAAGGATCATGTGACACTGAAGACTGGAGTAATGACTGCTGTAAATACAGCTTTGCCATCAAAGCAATAAATTATATCTTAAAATATATTAGAATAGAAAACACTGTTTTTACTGTATTTTAGATCAAATAAATGCAGACTTGGTAATCATAAGAGACTTCTTTCAAAAACTTTTGATTGTTAGTGTATTGTTGTTTTGATCATGCTAATGCAATCATGCTTAATCTCTCTAAAAGGAGATGGAGGTGTTATGATGAATTACTCACTGTGCTGTAAAGATAAGGACCCCAAGTCATGACTGAGTCTGCATAAAAAAAGAATAAGCAATCAGATGTGTTGAGTGCTGTATTGTAATGCATTACACCTGGTTTATGCAGTCATGCGAGTCAGGACTAAACATGATGAATGTGCATAATGATTAGTAAACTGAGATATGATAACTTAAAAATCAATAAGAAAGACAAATATAGCTGTAAATATAATTTACAGACCTATAGGAGAGATCCAGGAGTCTCCCAAAGCCACCCCAGCAAAGTTGCATTTGACTGAACCAGCTTGAACTGCCTAAAGAGAGAGGAAATAAACATTCAGTGCAGATTAAAATGAGTTTGAGGTGTGGTCAGTAAATTAACAGCAAATAAAAACTGGTAAAAACTAGTATTCTAAACTGATGCCAGATTTACTTTTGTGGAAGTAGGAACTATTGTGACTCTTCCACTTATAGATGAAATCAGCAAGCGCATGACTTTTTTAGTCTTGTGTGTGTTGCTACAAAATTGCCTCTCATGAAGCCTAAAGTGAGAACAATTATATCAGTACCTTTGTGAGTTTGAGGGAAATAGCTGCTGCCATTTTGCCTCCATAAGACTCAGAAAATATATAGAAGGGAATACTCTGTTGGGGAGAAAAATTGAGATACAAATGTGAAAGGCATATTAAGTTCAATCTGGTAGGTATTTTTGTTTTGCTTACTTGAAACTCTGTCTTTAGAGAGAAAAAGCTCTTGAGGAGGACCATCATGTCTGATGCCACCATCGCAACGTCCTTGGTGAGGGCATCTTCAGTGTCTGTGTAACTGTATCCGGTGCCCACTGGGTTATCCACAAATAGCACACTGGCAGCACGCACCTGCATAGACACAGATATTTTTGGGTGAATAATAAATGACTCAAATAATAAATTCACAAATTCCTTTAAAAGAAAAATGTATATAACGCGTATATTAAAAAGTTATTTATACAGAAACAATGAATCAAAACAGACAATAAAATATTCCATATTTCCCAAAATAAACTACTCAATCAATACTAACAATCAATATGAAAGTCAAGAAAATATTACTTTACATACCCAAGACGTTTCTCTTGGCTTAAGGTCTCTATCAAGAGGTCCAATTTCCTCAAAATTGCCAAATCCACAGCTAGATCCCCCAGGACCTCCCTAAAATAAACCGGAGCATGAGCAACCTTAGATGTACTTCAGAAAAGAGGGGGGAAAATCAGGGTGGACAAACAGAAAAATGTATAACAGCTAAGTAAATTCTAATTGAACGTAGCTTCCAATGAGATTATGATCTGGAGAAGGATATGGAGAAAATAGATGACAGGTCACACTGGTCAGATGAGTGACAAACCTGCAGCCACATAACCAGAGGCAGATCTTTATAACTGGCGCTGGAGCTATTGGCGTAGTACAGCCACCAGAACATATGAGCTCCTTCACGGACATCTACATATCCCCATGACTCTTTGGCTTGAACTGGAACACAACTACCTGTTTTTTGATAAGAAGAACAAACGTTTAGGGTGCAAATGCAGCCGGATCCAGCACTTTTCATTCTGGGACTTTCTGAACGCATGCATCCATTATCAGGAGCACAACACAAACTGCTTGCATACAGTTTAATTACAGCCAAGAAATTACTACTGTTGTTCTGGAAGAAAAAGGAGGCCCTACAGTCAAATTATGGCTTGGAGAGATGATTTCTACTTTACATTTGGAATGAATTAAGATACTGTTTGAAGGGCAAATTTGAGCAGTTTGACAAAAATGTTGATGGAAACCCTATGGACTAATGCATCATTATATATATATATATAGTGTACAACATAACATAGTAACATTTTAAGGTTTATTCTGGGTCGTGCATGACGAAAAAGTAATAAGTTGTGGTGCAGTATATTCAGTTCACGGGTTTTTTAAATTGAGAACAAAACCTTCTGTACAAGCAAGAGTATAGCCGAACATGGCAGGTTTACAGGGGAAAAAAAATGTAAACGTTGCATAGTTCGTATTGCTCTCAAGTTTGTACTTTTAGATCAGTGTTTTAGATCTTGTTTCCATTGTTTTTGAGTCAATAAAAGGAACCGACTCAAATGAGTCATTTGTTCTGTCACACAACTGTCAATGCACGTTCGAAAACCCTTAACGGAACCTGTTTAGGAAACCATTCGGTTCCCTTATTATTTTAATTAGGTTCTCGGTTCATAACCTTCATCTGGGTCGATTAACAGGAGACAAATAAAACAACGGACATCTTTCGCTTTCGCTTTCTGTCTAAAGTTACAAAACATATCAGTATATCTTCTCAGGTTGCAATTGCACTCCTAAGACCAATAACTATAAAAAGTGTGACTGAGCCTGAAAAGTTACACGTAATCCCTACAAATTTCCAAAGGGTGACATTCAGCACATAAATACTCCATACCTTTATAAAAGCTCACAGCAAACAGCGGCACAGCCAGCATGCCAATCCACGAGTGCGCCATTATTATCGCTCTCGCTCTCTCATACGGGCAGTGTTTGGACCCCGGCTTTAAGTACGTTACTCAAACCCAATCCTCTGAACAGTGTGATGCAAGGAACAGTACTGTCTCATATGACTTCAGTCAGCTGACGAACAAGGACGTAAACTGCAGATTTTCTCTTCCACACCAATAGAGAGCAGCAGAGTGTGTGACAGCGTTTAAAACAGTGAGCGCCTCCATTGTCCTCATTGTCAATACAGCTCAGGCATGGCCACCTCTAGTCTCAATTCTATCAGAGTTAGACTGTACTTTGATTATCCTCCTCCCGCGACACCTGAATGTCGGATGTGTTGGTTGCTGGTGGACTTAAACAAATGCCGAGTTGTCGCAGATCTTTCCAGCATCATAAAGGAAAAGCTCGGCTACAGCCGAAGGACTATTTTAGACTTGTTTATTGAGGATTGCTACCTGCCTTCCACAGAAAGTATTTTTATAGTACGTGATAATGACAGTATAAGGTAAGAACTGTGTTTATAATAGTATGGTGAACGTTTATGCTGTTTTAAATACCTTTAATATTGATAAGTGTTTATTTATCATGCCTATTGACAGGGTGAAGGTATCCAGTCCTGTTTATATTAATGGAGCAGAGGACTACCAGAGCTCTGAAGCACAAAACTCAAAGACCAAGAAAAGAGGGAGAGGGGATGAGACTCAGATCTGCGAAGGTCTAAGTAAAAAAAAGAAGCATGAAGATGTGCGAAACAATGGCTCTGCACCAGTAGAGGATGCCAAAAAGAAGAAGAAGAAGAAAGAGTCAGCCACCAAACCTGCCACCCCTCAAAAGAACATTGAAACCCCCTCTTCTACTAAAAACAACAGAAAAAGCACTTCTGCTGTCCCTGACAGTGACAAAACAACCCGTACAAAGATTAACCAACCAACGTCAAGTTCTTCGGACAGCAGTGAGGACGAGTCTCACAATAAGGCCCCTCCACCAAAACCTAAACCCAAGCAGAATGGCGCTGCCAAAAAGTCACGGAAAGAAAGCACATCGTCCGATTCATCTTCAGATGACACAGAGAAACCCAAAAGCAGCATTCCTGTACAGCCACTTCCTGTTACTCCTAAACTATCTAGCACAACCTCAAAACTTCCACTACAGACCCCACAACGTAGAGAGAGCTCCACAGATTCCTCCTCCTCATCGTCACCCAGCCAAGTCGAACCTTCAGCTAAGAAATCACAAGTAGCAACTCAGCCCTCCTCAACTACAATTCAGTCTGTCTCGTCTTCTGTCTCTAAAAAGCCTCAGGATAAGCCAGAGAGCTCAGACTCAGATGCCAGTGAAATAGAGCTTGTGATTAAGAAGCCAAACCTGCATGGAATGGGATTGAAAATTGCTGGTGTGAGCCCTGGTGTTAGTGAGGCAGCAGGCAGGGACAGAGGAAACACAAGAGGTCAGGAGAGAGGCAGAGGTCGAGGTGCGAACCGAGGCAGTGGGAGAGGAGGTTTTGGTAGGGCCAAGGGAACACCGTGGAAACAAGACTTTCATTTCAACTATGAAAATGGCAAGCGGCAGAAACCGTATGATTCTCTGACTAATGAAAGCTTTATTCTGCAGGTGAGATGAATGTGAAGATGTGGTTTATAAGAAGTAGTTACTGTTGCCCAAATTTTTGCAAAAGATCTGCAAGAGAAATGGCCTCTAAATCTAGGGTTTTCAACCAGGGATCTGTTTATAAGATATAGTAATCATAAACAATTTCATTTTATTTGTTTATATAAAAAGCTAGATGTTCTCAGTAACATTTTTTTTAAATATAATATAAATTATTTATTAATATAATAAACACTTTTGTAAAAAGAAACACTAATTAAAACTTAGCTTTTTATGCTGGTCAGTAAAGGTTGAAAACCCTTGCTTTTAATAAAACATTTTCATAATTTCTGTCATAAGTCTAGACTTGGACAACATTTTTATCTAATAGGTCTTAGTTTTATACTTTTCTTTCTATCGTGTTTTAAAATTAAGTAATATGTATTTATTAATAATATTTATTATAAATAAATAATAAATACATATTTATTTTTGTATTTTACACTTTAATCCCTAACTATACAGTTCATGTTGTGTGTTCTTGTAGAATCCACCTGAAATAGCTCCCAAACGAGACTACGCAGCTTTACCCTTGCTGGCAGCTCCCCCTGCAGTGGGCCAAAAAATTGCCTTTAAGGTACAATGTGATATGATGAATGATAATAGATACACTTCAGTTTTTTTTTTAATAACTTGATAGTTTTCCTAGGTTCAGTTACCACATGTAAGTTGTCTGTGAGTTTTTATGGATCTCTCCTGTCTTAAAGCTTTTGGAGCTGACCGAGAACTACACACCGGAGGTGTCTGATTATAAAGTAAGCCATTATACACTTCTTTAATGTAAATTGTGTTGTGTGTAATGTAAATTATGTTGTGTTAAAAACAGTTTGCTGTTGTCATTTAGGAAGGGAAGATTATTGCATTCAATCCTCAAACAAAAGTGATGGAGCTTGAACTGCTCTCTCAACCTCAAGGTACCACTTTTTGTGTTGCCACTGTTGTAAGTTATATAAATTTGACACCTGGAGGTGTAGCTGCTCTATTACACACTAGGTTGGACTCTTCTTTCTGCAGCACTACTTTATTTTATTATGTGTCATTTAGCTCCAGCTGAACCTGGCAAGTTTGACCTGGTATATCAAAATTCTGATGGATCCGAGAGAGTGGAGTATGCTGTCACACATGGATCACAGGTACTGAATGTTCTCTTAAAGAAATAGTCATCCATCTAAAAATGTACTCGCCCTCGGGTCATTCAAGATGTAGATGTGTTTATTTCTTCATTCCATGAAACAGATTTGGAGAAATTTAGCATTACATAATTTGCTTACCAATGGATCCTCTTCAGTGAATGGGTGCCGTCAGAATGAGTCCAAATAGCTGATAAAAACATCACAATAATCCAGACGACTCCAGTCAATCAATAAATCTTTTCTGAAACAACAAGCTGTGTTTGTAAGAAACAAATCCATCAAGACATTTTCAACTTCAAACTGCTGCTTCAGGCTAAAATATGAGTTTTTTTAATCTATAATATTGTGTCTCCAGTGAAAATGTTGTCTCTTCTGAATCAGGAGAGAAATATGCATAAATCAAGCATGGTTTTCAAACGAAAACACTTCAAAATAGTTCTAAACAAATATATCGTTGGATTTTGATGTGAGAGGAGATTAGGGGGTGGACTTTTTTTACTGGACTCCTATTTTGGACAGAAGTGACTGTTTAAAACGCGTTAATGATTGTTTTTTTTTTTTAATACAAACAGCTTTTTTTTGTGTGTTGATGGACTGGAGGCATGTGGATTACTTTTGGATTATTGTGATGTTTTCATCAGCTGTTTGGAGTCTCATTCTGACGGCACCCATTCACTGCACAGGATCCATTGGTGAGCAAATGATTTAATGCTAAATTTCTCCAAATCTGTTCCAGTGAAGAAACAAACTCATCTACATCTTAAAGGGCCTGAGGGTGAGTACATTGTCAGGAATTCATTTTTGGTTGAACTATTCCTTTAAATGTTACATAATAAAACACATCAAGCTCACATCCACATCACATGGATTTTTGAATGGCTGTAACATTGAATTGACCAATCACAATTCAGGGACAGATCTATCTATTTATTAAAAAGTTTTTACTATGGATTGGAAATACATATGAACTGCTCAGGGGTCCTACTAAACAAAGGCAAATGTACTTGGTGTCATTAAGTGAGTATGTGATTAATATGAGTTATATAACACATATACACTAACAAAATTACATTTTGCTATTACCTTTATTGGTGGGGAGATGTTTTAGATATCAGCAAGACAGTGGTAGTCATATGGATAAAAATTGCTTGCCGTAAGAAGAGTGTTTGTGACTAATTAGCACCATGACTAATTATTTCCAGACTCGTGTCGTATTTTAAATTCAGATTAAGGATCATAATTACAAAACTTTCTAGGGAAATGCACTTGACACAAGTTTCAAAGGGATATAAAAGTGCGTAATCCATGTTGAACACATGCAGTGTCCTGACAGTGCTGTTGCAAGCACTGTATGGCAAAGCTCTAAACCCTCTTTTGTAGTTTGGATTGTAACCCCATCCCCCAATCCAACACAAATGTTGCTTTCTGATTATCCCTTTTAATTGTTGAAGTGAATAAGGGCAGTTCTTTGTACAAGTGTAGGCTGTGGTAGGCTAAAACAAGCCTTTCTTTGATGTCTTTCCTACAGCTGACTGAGTGCTGGGATTCTCTTTTGGAGCCCCGGCTCATTGTGGAGAATGTTGGATGATGGTCATACAAAACTTGTTACTTGAGCCAGACCCTTTTTATTTTAATGCTGTTTTGTTGAAACAGCTAATTTCCATAATTGTATTAACTTGTAATTTTATTCTCAATGTCAGTTAAATAAATAGTTTTTATTTTTAATTTTTATATGGGAGTATGTGTGATTGATTTATTATCAGTGTCTGTTTATACAGTGAGTGCAAATAGCCATTATTGGCATAGGCTGTTTTTACTAACTAAAGAGAGAGGTTTTTGTTTTAGTACAAATCGCATAATTCTTTTTACACTTTGTGTGATTATCACTTGTCAGCATTAGCATTTAGTGTAAAAAATATTATTTTTGTTGCTTTTGAGAAGTAAATTTAGTGTTAATTCATGTGTTCAGTTTAATAATAAAGTTTACACTGAGTGAACAAATACTGAAGCAATATGTCTGCTAGAATTTATAATTTATGCAATTCACGTCTTACTGTAAATGAATGCTGAAAATAATATTACAAAATCAAACAACAAGCCTTGAACAAACAAAAAGTGCAAGTGTATTGTTCTTAATTATTTTTGTCCTGTATGGTATGGTTCATAGACTGTAAAAAAAGATGGACGACACGTCTCCTATTCCTTCCACTATAGAAAAGTGAAGCCAAAGCATCTCAGTATGGCCGCTGCCATCTTGAGTAAATGACGTAATTTGGAGCCAGAGTCTGCGCAGTAGTGTCGTGAGGTGGAGCCGCGGTATCAAACTCCCGCCCAAACCCCCGCAGACCCAATCAACCATAACGACACGCCCCGTTTTTGTAGCATCAAATTACTAGCTAAAATCAAACTTATCACAAAAACGAACAATTTAACATATATCAGCATGATAACAACTACCTTAAATGAACAAAACCATCTTTCGGAAAATTGTATTGGAAGTGTAATTTTTTAAAAATTTTATTTTGTATCAAGTCCCATTCGTTTACATGGAGAGGGCGGGGTTTATGACCTGTACTGCAGCCAGCCCCCAGGGGGCGATCAAAGAGCCCGCAGCTTCACTTTTCAGGACGTGTGAGGCACACCCGATATGGTTACATTGTGCAAAAAAGTGAACATGTTTGATGTGTGTATATCATTTAGACTCATCCTTCGCAGGTAAAAGCAATACAGAGATGTATATTTTTTTATATGCAGAGACAGGGTATTACAGTTTTAATTATAAAAAAAAATGTACGTTTCATATGAGATGTTTGATAGGAATAATAATCAAACGAATTGTCTTTATAGCCTGAAGTATTTAATCCATGAGAAAGCAGAATTCTGTTGAGTATTGAAAAATAATAATAAGAATATTCTGAACTGATGTAGCCTGAACTGATTATTCATCCAGCAGTGCTGACACCCTGAGCAAGAGAACAGGAACAGACATAGCTGATAATCTACTCACTGTATCTTTTGTTTTAAAACTGCTTTGATTCGGGATCAGCCCAAAATGATTTCGTTGACACTTGTGTCAGTTGCGTGAACCAATCAAAGCGAGCTCAAGCCGTCGCGTCATACGTGACGTCAAACCCAAGCTAGCGCTCATTCCGGCGCGCGCGACCCCTCCGCAGGCGCTGATGGTTCCTTAGTGCTGCTGCTGCTGCTGAGTGCTGCTGAGGACGAGATGATGGCGGGCGAGCTCACAGCAGCCCAGTCTCTCTAATACAGAGCAATTAACGGCGCCTCGTCACAACGATGGACAGCACTGTCCTCCCCGACCAAGAACAGCTGCTGGTGTTCCTAAAGAAGCTCAAAGAAGTGTTCGACGTGTGCGACGAGGATGCTGACGGATATATTCGGGTTGAGCACTTCGTGGACCTCGGTCTACAGTTCGGCCAAGGAGATGAAGTAAGAACCTCTCTTTATATAATCATTCACTCATTTCCTTCATTCTGGGATGTTTGTCTTTTGGTACTGCAGAGCACCTTTGTATCTTACCTCTTAGTCTCTGGGATTAAGTTAACACTTTCTCCAAATTTGTGCAAACAGGTTGGTTTATCCACGTATCGTATTTTCTGTACGTTAATGGTGCTATAGTTTTATGTAGGCTCTTAGCAGTTTAATAATTGCTCTTCTGCCAAGTAACCAAGGCAACTGTCTCCTCACTCTCCTGCTTCAACTGTGATGTCATCAGGCATCACTTACAGATTCAACAGCTCATGTTATATATATATATGTGTATGTATATGTATATATGTGTGTGTATGTGTATGTGTATGTGTATGTGTATATATGTATGTATATATGTTATGTGTGTGTGTGTGTGTGTGTGTGTATGTAGGAAATATATCACAGAATTAATTGCACAATTGGCCAGTTATAATAAGAAAATGTATAAATGGATAGATGACTATTATGATAGTTAACAGGACATGCAGAACATATACTTAACATGAAGGTAAAATTCATAGAATTAAAGTTTATTTTGTTTATTCAGAAAATTATTTAATGGAAAATGTAACATTGTATGTTGATCTTGCACTTGTGTAAACAAGGCCACGGATAATTCATATCATTGCTGAAAGCCATTCCAGCATGCCAGATAAAATAGGAATGTGGTATTATTTGTTCAGAGAAGAGTCAAGTTGCTAGATGGTTTTTCCCAAATGTGTTCATGAAGACATTGTGATACTTGGCTTAAACATCATACAGGATGCATTAAAAAAATTAAATATT
>NW_015540871.1:1048105-1059696 GCF_001515605.1 Sinocyclocheilus anshuiensis | reverse complement strand
CAAAATAACCATTGATTTAATTTTTTACAACTGATCATGATGTTATGTATGTTCTATCATTTATAGAATAGTTCTTGTCTCAAGCAAAGATTTTTCTAGCTCTGGTGGTTCAGCTGTGTAGTTCAGTGTGTGCTTCTTGATGTGCTGCCAGTAAATGCTTTTGTCTAGAAATCTGTCTTATGGAGAGCATCTCTCCTGAGTGTGACTAGTCAATATCCACTGCCCTGTGTGAGTATTGCTCCTGCTGAATATCAGATGAGTTTGTGTCTTTTGGTTGAAAGTGCGGTTTATTGCCTTCACTCAGAAGCTTACTGATAACAACATATAGCTTGTGTCTATGGACTTTTTCATCAATAAAATAGATTTATTAATGAATGCTGTAGAACTATTTAAAGTGGCAACATAATGAAAACATGGTTGACTCCCATAAGGATTTATTTAATGCTGCTTTAAAACGTGCCGTTGCTTTCTCCCTCTCATGGTGATCGTTGAGTTGCTCTGTCAGTTCAGCTTTATCTGCTCCCTGTATTTAGAGCGTGACCAAAACAAACAACATAATGACAGGAATCACAGGTGCTTTGGCTAATACTCATTATCTTTTTCTCATTTACATAGACGTCTTTTATTCTTCTGCTCAACTGGGTCACACTGTGTTTGTCAGTAGGCCTTTTTTAGTCACTCATAATGTTTTTTTTTTATACGAATCACACAGGAGAAGATGGACTGAATGTGCTTTCCCATGTCATTAGGCTGGTATGAAGGCACAATACAAACAGAAATAACGGCTATAAAAATGCTCATTTCCTTTACTGTCACCATGGCAATCCATCTTTAACAATTTGAGGATGCTGAGGAGAGCTTTCCTTTCAGTTAAAGCAGGCTGCTGTTTAAGATAAGGATATAGTGCAGGTTGTTTTGGATCTGTAGGTTACATAGACTTTAACAAAGATATCTGGATTTATCAGGGTCATTTTGAGATTGAGATTTTGGTGCTCCTGGTTGACCATATCAGAAGTATTTTATCTACATGACACAAATTATAGTCATTTTTCGGAATTGTGTGCTGCTCAACCATGTGCAGCCATTCTTGGTCGACGCTTGCTTTTTTATTCAGCTGATTAGATGTTTAATTGGCTTCCTTTACACATTCAATTTAATCCATAATGAATTGTGGTGCCTCAAGGCTCATTGATATTTAAAATGAGTCTCTATAGTCTCAGTGGACGGCAGTAATGAAAAAGTAAATGAGCAACCTGCCTTTATGTTGTGTATACTTCTTATTTGGCCATAGGTTCATGTACTGCACATCTGAATTATTAATGTGATTATTAAGCACACAGATTATGTAATTTGATTTCAGAAATGAATCCCATGCCAGCTCACTGAGTTGTCACAGTATGTTTTTATAGCGCATTAGGTCGTGTGACTGTTTTGCTTGCTAAACATGGTGAGCAGTATGTAGGAGTCAGCAGTGGTGACAAATGGGTGACTTTATCTGATTAATAGTGGGTACAAAGGGGAAGGACTCAGTAAAAGTCGTCCTTCTAAACCTTACAGATTCAAACCAAACCAAACTCATTACTGCTGCACAGGACAAATGCACAATGTTTAGCTGTATGTAATCACCTCTCAATTACAGTGAGCATTATAATGTGGAACTGTGCTGCTAATTACATTATTTCAGATGTTTTAAATGTTAGTTTAAAACATTGTTTGACATTTTTTGTTTTAAACATTTTGTAAATGTTTTGTGTTATGTACATGATGATTTTAAAGTGGTTTTGTATGTTATTTTTTAATGTTATTTTTGTATGTTGTTTAATTATATATATTTTTAATTGAATTAATTTTTTTTGTATTTTAATGTACACTGCCGTTTGGGATTGGTAAGATGCACACCAAATAGTGTTCACCAGAGATGGCAAATAATGGATTTTTAGATACTGAATAATCAGCGATGGGCTTTCAGTTTGGACTTGTGTTGTTTTTTGTTATTTATATATTTACACTACCGATCTAAGGTTTGGGGTGTTTTGAAAGAAGTCTCTTATGCTCACCAAGGCTACTATTATCTGAGCAAAAAATACAGTAAAAACAGTAATATTGTGAAATGTTACAATTTAAAACAACTGTTTTCTATTTTAATATACTGTATTTTAAAATATAACTTATTCCTGTGATGGTAAAGCTGAATTTTCAGCATCATTACTCCAGTCTTCAGTGTCACATGATCCTTCAGAAATCATTCTAATATGCTGATTTGCTGCTGAAGAAACATTTCTAATTTCTTATTTCTTCCTATTATTATCAATGTTGAAAAAAGTTGTGCTGCTTAATATTTATGTGTAAACTGTGATATTTTTTTCAGGATTTTTTGATGAATAGGAAGTTAAAAAGAAAAGCATTTATTTGAAATAGAAATCTTTATTTTAGTGGTTTTGTTTTTAATAGAAACCATAATGAATGGGTTACTGTCTCTTTTTATTAATTTAATATGTTCTTGCTGAATAAAAGTATTTATTCCTGTAAAAAAAATCTTACTGACCCCAAACGGTAGTGTGCATTATTATTATTTTTTATTTGTATATATGTCTATTTAACTGGATTCTATCACAATAGAATACAATTGAATATGCAAAAAAAAAAAAAAAAATCATGTGAAAAGTGCAATGAACAAAATGGCCATAAAATAGTGCTTTTATCATTAGTCAGAAGCAAATGTTTTTGTGCCAGGTTGTACCAGTTGCAGTGATACAGTTGAGTGCTTTGTGCAGAAGGAAGTGATGTAACTGCATGAGTGTGTGAGTGTGAGGTACAGTCACAGATGACTGGTCTCTCTGCATGGTGCACAGTTGTGAGGAGCAGTTCATGATAGCAGCTTGAATGTTTTGTGATGACCGTCTCTTAGTCTTAGCAGGGCTTCTCGCCAGTCCCTCCTCAATTTCTTTTCTCTAATCCATTATTTATATTTGTTTTAGAGCCATATCTCTAGATGTCATCACCTTATATCCATCCATTCTTCCATTGTCATTATATTATATTCACTATTATCACATACCCTTTCCTTTTTCTCTCACGGGGTCACCTTTTTCTTCATCCTCCAATCTAGTCTTCACTTTCATTCCTTATTCCTCCCTCTCTCCTCTCCCCTCCCCTTCTCCAGTCTGTTTCCTGATGATGAGGTTGCTGTGATTAGTATGCGTGAATAGCACGAGGATGTTTCAGTGCAGAACGTGTGGTGAACGTGTGCCTGTGCTCTCCATCCCCTCCCACAGACTGCACTGGAGTGGCCTTGAAGGGCAGTTGCTAACATTGAGCCCTTGATACAATCCTTAATAACAACAGCACTGCTTCACAGGGACTCTGACAGAACACACAGTGACAAGATGTGAGGGTCAACAGCATATAACGTGTATGTATGACTGAGTGTGAGGATGAAGACTAATGAAAGATTCTTGCTTGATCAGTGAGTTAAAAGAAACAAAGAGTTAGTAATCAGCCTGCAGATATTCTGGATGTGGTGTGAATTTTTATTTCTGCTGATGTAACCAGTTTTTAGTTATGTAAACTGAACACAACAGCACTAAAGTACATCTTTAAAGGGACATTTCATCCAAAAATGAACATTGTCATTGGTTACTCACCCTCATGTTGTTCCAAACCTGTATGATACTTGAAACACAAATGAAGATATTTTTAATGAAACCTCAGAGATTTCTGTCCTTCCCATTTCATTCCCCTAAAACTTTCACACATCTAAAAGTGTATAAAGACATTGTAAACGTAATATGAGTTGAGCAGTTTAATCCAAGGGTTTATATGTTAATTAAAATCTAAGTTAAATCTGTTCATCATATAAAATGATCGTGCTTCTTCAGAAGACTTGGGTTAAACCGCTCAGTTTATATGGATTATGATTACAATGTCTTAAATTAACTTTTTTTGAACACTCTGATTGCTCTGAAATCACTAAATAAAATGCATCCAAATGCTCCCGTTTCTGCACATTCATTGATATGCAGATATGCAACTTTTCTTGGATTATTTATAGTATATGTGAGTGGTTTTTAAGTTTTGTAATCTATACTGTATACACTAACATGCAAAAGTTTAGGGTCGGTATGATTTTTGAAAGTTTTTTTTAAAGAAGTCTCTTATGCTCACCAAGGCTGTATTTATTGGATAAAAAATGCAGTAAAAAAACAGTAAAATTGTCACATTATTGTAATTCAAAATAACTGTTTTCTTCTTTAGAAATGTAATGTAATGTAAAATGTAAATATATTTTAAAAAAGTAATTTATTTTTGTGATGATAAAGCTGAATTTTCAGTCATAGTCTTTATAGTATCATGTGATCATTCAGAAATCATTCTAATATGCTGATTTGCTGCTCAAGTAACATTTATTATCACTGTTGAAAATATTTTTGTGAGCACTATTTTTTTCGGGATTCTTTGAATATCTATATAAATCTATTTATTTCAAAATGAAAATATTTTGTAACGTTATAAATGTCACTTTTTGTTTACTTGAATGCATCCTCCTGAATAAAAGTATACATTTTAAAAAAGAACCTTAATGTCCCCAAACGGTAGTGTACATGTAAATTGCGTTCTTCTGTATGTTTCTCTGAATATTTTTCTCTCTCGGCCTGAGCTGAGGTAGAAGAGACATTTGGGCCAAGTGATTTATTTAGCCCACGTGTGTTCCTCTTTCCTGGTGTGTGCATGCACCATCACAGAGATGCATGACCTGCTTTCATGGCTGCTGTGTTTCAGCTCTCTGTCCTATTGCTATTGCACTAAACGCCTCTATTTCTGTGGCAGTGTGGTGAATCATTCTAGCAGCTATGAGAGGAGGACTGCAAGACTGAGCGCTTGTCAAGAACACTTCTTCTCTTCTTGTAGGAGAATATATTTAGAAAGGAGTGAAGTTGTCAAGGAGCTGTGTGTGAAGTGGGAATCACAGTTATGATGATTTCTGTGTTACCATGGAATGTTTTCTCATAAACTCTCCTAAACATGTCTGGCAGCCCTTAAGGGCAACCTTCCCATAGGAAAGAAAAATGGCTAATGAGATCTTCTTAGTGAGTGAGATCCAATGGAGATGAAAAAAACTTGCTATGATCATTTCTCATTAGATTCTTCCAAGACCAAATTATCTGAGCTATGCTGTTCAGTTTCATTTGATCAGTTTAGACAGACTGAATGTTAGCAATGGTCTGTTTTGTTTAGAGAATGTTAGACAAGAACATTTAAGACTAAATCATGGCAGAGAACTCCATTAAATCTCCTAAGCCATGAAAAAGCAACCTCTGAGCAAAACAGTATTCACTGTTTTCAGAAAAACAGATACAGCTACGCTTGACTAAGGTGTTTGAAGGCAAATCGTCTATGAGTTGAGTAAGCGAGTCTTGCCTTGGGATCAGTCTTTTTCACTTTGACAGCTGTCCATCACAAAGACTTGCTGACAGTGACGACACATACTGACAGCAGCTGTTCTAGTGCTTCATCTGTGGGAGGTGAAGCTGACCACTGATAAAACGCACATCCCCTCATTTATTTATAGGAAGGTACCATACTGAACATGTGATCATCCTCCCCATCTAGGTGACTTTGTGGTTACCGTTCTCACTAATGGCTCCGAAGACATCCTGTTTGAACCCGACGACTACCTATTGCATCTTATTCCTAAAACAATTATGCATTTTTGCAACCCGCCGCCCAGTGCAATCGAAAAGTTCGTTTTCAGAGGTTGAAAGGTTTGAGATGCAGCCTTCACCTGGAGTTGACAGAACACGGTTGCACGGCTGTCTGCTGTATCACTGCTCAACCATCCACATTCCCCTGCACGTCTCTCTGCTTTTTTTTTTTTTTTTTTTTAGGTGAAGAAGTTTGCCAAGTACCTGGATCCCAATGCTCATGGTAGAATTAACTTCAGAGATTTCTGTCATGGAGTGTTTGCAATCAAAGGTAAGAGGACGGTTCCCTTCTGAGCAGTATTTCATGCCCATAAATACCATTGATGAATCTGCTTGCATTAGATCAAAGGGATTCTGAGAACATCAGGGTAAAAATCTCTGAAATATGACTACAAAAATACAATTTCAAATAACTGTCAAAATACTGTCATGTTCTTTTGTCAAAAATGTATTTTATTGGAAATTAAATTTATTTTGTATACCTTACCCCAGGTTTCACAAACTGGGATTCGTGACAGAACTGCAGGTGGTTCATGAGATGAGGAAAAGCTAGTAACTAATGAAATCATAAAAATCTAAATTTAAAATAAATCATTTTAATATACAAAACAATATAATATAATCAGAATATTTTATTTGTTTAACTGCATATCATTTGATCATTAACCACCATCAGAAAACCATGAATGTGCAAATGTGTTTTTAAATATTAAAATATTAACCTAAAATCTTTGGGTGTACCTCAAATAAATATTTTGGTTTGGCTGTCGAAAAGGTTTGGGAATCCCCTGCCTTACCCCATTAAAAAATGTATTATTGTTATTATTATTATTATTATTATTATTATTATTAGGTTAAGAAAATTAACTTGCATAATGCATAGTTATTGCTAAGTTTACTTAAAAAGTATGCAAATTTGCTTATCAAGTGAATGCATCTTATTTTAGCAGGACAAAAATACTGATTATGAATATTATTTTTATATATACTATAACTTCCTTTTAAGCCCTAAATGTTCATTCTGTGGCATCAAACACAGAGCACATCTCTTCTGTTCTGTCACACACACACAGCCGTTAAGTTCAGCACAAAGTGTGCCAAACTGAAAGATTCTCCAGAGATAAAAGCTTAGTTGCTAGACACCATGTTCCTTTAGACAGACACTTTCCGTGATGTTCCTGAATTAAAAACAGCATGTTGTGCATCATTCCAGAAATGTATGCAATTTTATCTCCACACTAGTATTATCACTCTATTTTATTAAACAATTGATCAGAAGAACCCAAAGGCAGATAATGGCACACAGCTCTGTCTTTTTAGCATTCTGCATTGACTTCTGTGTAAATCTACAATTGTAAGAGATAATGAATAGCCTGAGTGAGCAGAATCTGATTAGAGATCTCTGCTTCACCAATGAACACTCTTGATCTGCTTAATTAAAAATAACCACATTTGAACAACAAATTACAAGCATCTCTGGGTGTGCTTTTAATCAACCATTTATCAGATTGAAACATTTTCTCATATAACGACAGCATAGTAGTAATTCACTTGTTAGCGTGGGTTGTGCTTCTCAGTTAAAAGACGGGGGGATGTGATTCCTGATTATAGCGTCAAGCATCACTTTGGGATTATTTTAGGGATTCACAGACATTTAAAGTTACTGTGTAATCATGGTTCAGCAATCTAATTTCACATTATTTATAGCTGTTTTAAGACACTTACTCCCTTGTCTAGCTCTCTACCCTATTTCACAGGGTTACATTTGTCAGCCAGGGACACTCACGTTGCTTGGCAGACTTATGAAGCAGAGATCTGCTAGCTGAATAAGCAGGGCACCAGCAGGCACAGGGACCCGGGTAGGACGTCTGTGTGCCAGCGCTCTATGGAAGCGGCTGAAGAGGGAGATGTAGGCAGGCCAAATGGGCTCCAGGCCCAAAGACTTTGTCCCCCAGTGTCCTGTGTTTAATGAGCCCCAGTGGTCTTCCCACTCACTCATTCCCTAATGAATCCCCCAATCCCTGATCCCCGGCACGCACAGCAAGTCTACAAAGCCAAAGCCTATGTTTGTCCTTTTGAGGTCCCAAAGGAGACTGCGCTGCTGTGTGTTGTGCAGGATTGTTACCACTGTTTCACCAGTGGTCTGTCTTTGCTCTGCTAAAACAGGCATATTGTGCATGGCTTTATATATATTGCCCACAATATGTTCCCATTTGGGATATTCCCGGAGCCAAGGCGAGCTGTGGCCCACTTGAGATGTCACACAGAGCACTGAGCCTTCACTACACTTCATGTTATGTGACTATAAATGGATCAGAGGCCTGGGCTGCCCTTCACTGTGCCTCTAAGTGTGTTATTTATTCATGAGATTTTACTTAGCTTTTTGTATTTCTGCAAATGGGTTTGTGTATTTGAGAAACAATATAGCTGTATATTAAAGAGAACAGTTCCCCTTTCCAACATGATATCTAGTGTTGAACTTTAGTTTTTATCAAAATGTGTATCTTGACAATTTGTTTTTTTTTTGGCTCTCATAAGTGGAGCAAAGAATCTCTAAATTTTACAGTGGGTGTAGTTCAATAATTCAAGCCTGGTTTGAGAAAAAACAAGATGTCGTCAAACTAATGAAATTTAAAGTGACAGAAGCTGATTTATACATACAGTACAATAGCCATAATGACTGAGTGAGAAAGCTGCATTTCTTGAATTAGTCAGTGTATATCTGAGATGCATCTTTTCTCTAATAAAAAATTAAATAGATACATTAAATCCTTCTAATTGTTATTGGTCTTTCAACAAATTTTTATGATACACATATCATTTTTATAATATACAGGCAACTGAAATCAATATTTCATGTCCACGTATTTAATTATTTGCTGAGTAATCATGGAATTTGTGATAATAACTGGGCATTATCTCTTTCTTGTTTGTGCTTTGTGAGACGTCTTGACAGGACTAATATTTTTCTTTTTGTGATTTAGGCTGTGAGGAGATCTTGAAAACGGCACTTGGGACCCCCAGCATCAGTGCACTTCCATACCAGACGGACAATGGCTACTACTATCAGGTGGGCAGATTTCTAAGTGTTTGGCTTGTTGATGCTGTTGTTTTTTCTTTTGCACATGACATGTTCAATTATACCATTGCCCCCCACCAAAAAAAACAAGACACTAAGTCTGCTCAGCTGAAAACACTGCTTGTTTGTCATTGCACCCCATTGAATTAATAGCCATTGACTATATCATTGAGGATCTCCGAGCTACTAGAACTCTAAAAGTTGCCTATAGAGATAACTATTTGATTGAAAAGTTTGGTGTATGTGTAAAAATAGCATCAATAATATAGAAGAAAGTGTTTTTGAGTTTTGCCCTATTTGTGAAAATAATAAATAGCATGAATTGTAGCACCGTTTTGGCTGTGGTTGGCTTGAACCAGGCTAATATATTTGTTGTACAGGTTTTGACTCACTTTGCAGGGGGACATGCACTCCTGCTTGTTTCTGTTGGCAGTGTGTCTAGACGCATTAGGACACTTAATGGGAAGAGGCATCTATTGTTCTCCGTTATAACATGGAACGACCTTCATTTCGTCCGCTTGGTAGTACAGATTCGGTGCTTGGCTTGTGTGAACTTGATAGATGAGAGTACGTGGAGCCAAAATGCATACCCAGCATGTCAGCTCTCACTCACATATACACAACAATCCATACTGCCACTGTTTCACAGGCTGCTGCTTGAGTTACAGTTTAAGCCATGTAAAACATTAACCTGACACCGGATGTTTTAATGGGTGCTGTCAACATGCTCAATGGAGCTGTCAGTCAAACAGCCAGAGTGGAGGGGATTCCTGACATCCACAGACACTTACTGTACAAAATTTGTTTTTAGATGTATTATGATGCAATTAATCACACACTTTGTTTTTATTAGAGCTTTTAAAGACCTCTTGATATCAAAAGCCGAATGCATGTCTATTGGCTGTGAGATCCTCTATATGCCTGTGTGCACCTAAAGCTAATTAAAATGCTTTTGAGGAGATATTTGCATGTAAGCTGTAGTCTTAGTCTTTTTCTTCTTGGAATATGCACCAAAATATTAAGGGGAATATAAAAAAATGTTGTGCAGTAAAAAAAAGAGTGAGACTGTTTCATCCCACTTAATTATTAATACCAGAATTTATTGCTGGTAAGCAGTCAATAAACAAAACTATAACTGTGCCAGTGTCGTCGTCGTCTTTTTTTTCATCCATGGTAGAAGCTATAAGGTGTTTTTTGCTAGACTTTGATATAAAACTTTACTTGCTCTTTTTAATGAACAAACATGTAAATTAGGTAGTAACACCTAGTTTTAAAAACATTTTCACTGTTATTACTCAATTTATAGATTTCCTCATTACAGTTATTATCACATCTGCACAAGAGCTGTTTCTTACATTAGAATGAAACAGGTTATTGCAACAGCGTTCCATCATCACTAGGTGGCAGTGTTTGGAATGAAAACAGATGAATTTAGCTATAACAGACAGAAAAGGCTTTCAAGCAATACAGCAACACTTTGGAGATAGTGTTATGTATGTATGTGAAAAGCAAGGATTAGAATTTTGCTCAAAAATGGCATTATGCAGATTTATTGCTTAACATATGGCATACTGATCTAATATCATTGGTATTATAAGCTGGATCATGTGGATATGATGGATCATGTGGATCAGCAGCAGTAGTGAACAAATCTCCTTCACAGTCCGATAGACACATTTATTGACACTAGAAATGTGATGATGAGCCTGATTTGTACCTGATCATTTGCTTTCTGGAAAAGCCGACTATCGTTTTCCAACAGTTACAGGAAATAATATGTGTTTCCTTTCAAACCGAAAAATGGTGTTGCAGGTATTAGGAATATTACCAGGCTACCTCCTGCAGTACAGCTTTTGTTTTGTTTTGTTTTAAATTGTGGGACTGCTGTCATGTGAGGATGTGCAAATGAAGTCTGTGCCGTTTACTGCATTGCTCTTTGCTCTTTCTCTGCTCTGCTGCAAACGGTTCTATTAGCACTTCAAATGAACACTGGACTGAAGCTCTGCATTGATCTTCTGCAGAGCACCTTTCTTTCTCTCTCTCCCTCTCCTTCTTTCCCTCCCTCTCTCTTTCCAAAAACAAAAAGCATTCAAATGTTAATTTTCTAACTGAACTATGATTCAATTAAGCTGCCATTTGCTAATATTGTGCTATTTCTGTGTCCTCACTGGTCAGGTAGCACAGTCATTGCAGGTTTCTCCTGATCACAGCAGTGTAGTGTGATTGCTGTCACAAAGGGACACTGCCATACTAACACATCAGCGTTGTGTAAATGCATGTCTTAAGTGTGTGTGCGTTTTGTTGTATGGATCATTGTGTACATACAGCATGTTTTAGAGATTAAGGTTACAGACAGCTGATCAGATTGACCAAGCATGTTACCTCCTGTGGAACAGGACCTGCTTGAGAGCAGTTAATGGCTTACTTGGTCTGTTAATTCTACTTATGTGAATACTATATCCTTCACTGACACACAAACATACTCTTTGCTGACACTTTTCTCTCTTTTGTAACCAAGTACACTAACTTTTGATAAAACTGTGGAAAAATATGTTGTTTGTGGTGAAAAATTACGCCACAAAAGAAGTACTTTCGTGTAAAATTTATATAATTCATATTGAAATGATGTCTGTTGATTTCACTGTTTGTGTGGATTATCTTAAAGGGGTCATATGATGCGATTTCAAGTTTTCCTTTCTCTTTGGAGTGTTACAAGCTCTTGGTGCATAAAGAAGATCTGTAAAGTTGCAAAGACTAAAGTCTCAAATCCAAAGAGATATTCTTTATAAAAGTTAAGAGTCAGCCACACC
>NW_015540871.1:1044388-1048001 GCF_001515605.1 Sinocyclocheilus anshuiensis | reverse complement strand
TAATCACCACAGCGTCTTGTCTCCATTGGCAACATGCACGATTTGTGTCGATTGCAAGTGATGTCGCAGGTAGCGGAGAGTGCAAGTGGCGATTGCAAGTGACATTGTAATTTAGTTTCTTTTTTCTTGTCTTCACCACCTGGCTACTGTTGTAAAATGTTGAGAGATTCAAACAAAAAGTAATAAAAAATAGAACAAAATAAAAAATAAAGCCTGCAAGTGACGTCGCTAGCGGAAGCGCAAGTGTCTGAGAGTGCAAGTCTGAGAGTGCAAGTGCGAGGCTGCAGCCAGACCCTTCTCGCAACTTCAGCTCCTGCCGAGCGCGTTTTTTCAAGTGCAGGAATTTTATTGTTAATCGCCTCAGGTCCCGTCTTTCACCATACCACGTTGATAATTTCACTGAACAAATAACGCATGGTCTGAGTAAGTAAAATGGGAATTGTTGCATTTTGTTTTTAGACGATATAGCCTACATGAAGTAGGCTATTAAAAACCATTTTAATGCTATTTCTTGATAAACCTTCCTATTGTTTTTGACTTGTGCTTTAATATGTTGGCTAATGTTATATGAAGATTAAGAATTCTGTCAGGCTATTGATTGATTTTCCATTGTTCTGCATTTCCCCAGCTGATTTTAATAAATAAGCTATGCTTTGGCCGACGTTGAGTTGTATACTCTTCTTTTTTTTCTTTTTAACGACCACCTAAAATGAAATGATGATAACGCGAGGCAAGTGTGCGGCAAGCGGAATTCATTGAGAGATTTGACTGTGTGATTCATAGTCACAGATTAAGTATTTCAAATATAGGCTATTATATATGCTACACGCACGCACAGAGTTTTTTTTTTTTTTACCATCTTTTGGGGGTTTCTTGCTTTTAGACTAATCGACTAGTCGGATACAAAACTTTAGTTTAAACGTCAGTCAAATTAGTCGTCGCGCACATCCCTAGTACGTGTATGTAGCCTATTGTGTTCGGTACAGATCACTCGTGATTGGAGTTTGAACTCGGAGATGTTTCTTCTGAGTGACTGCTGCTGAATGATAGTTGAGTCAGAGCTCTAATGAGTCTGTCACATTGATTACACTGAGATAACCACAGAGAGAGAGAGCACTAGAAGAGCATGTGTTGAGGTGGTTGTCCCTTGTGAGCTCATTTTACTAGAGATATTATTAAACTCTTTTGTTGTCGACTTCTAAGGAATACAAAGTAAATTTTTTATTTTCTATTCTTATGGTGTTGAAGTCTCAGCTTTATGCCTATCAGTGTCTGTACACAATGTCTTGTCATTTTATATTACTGTAAAGGAAGGTGACTCTTTGTTTGGACTAAGCTGAATCTGTAGTGAAGAGACTTTACTGCTGGTAATTGGGAAAGTCAAGACTGAATGTCCTTGGCTGTCATTGAGACAGAGAGATTGTAGGGTAGAGCAGAAAAATGCTCCAGACACACATCTGTCTTTGTGCAGTATTCATCAGTTCTGCTCTATTGTCTGTACATCAGGTCACACCAACCCTAGTGTACAAGGTGAACATCAACAGATTTCAAATAATGGATTATACAGTAGGTACTGAAGATTCAATGATGGGACTTTTGTTTTTGTGATTTATAACCATTGAAAAGTTTGGGGTTGGTAAGATTTTTTTAAATGTTTTTAAAAGAAGTCTCTTATGCTCATCAAGGCTTCAAAGGTTTGATCAAAAAATATAGAAAAAAAAACGGTAATATTATTACAATTTAAAATAACTGTTTTTTTATTTTAATATTTGTAATATATTTGTTGTAGTTTATCAATGCTCAAATTAGTTGTTGTGCTGCTTAATATTTTTGTGGAAACTGTGATTTTATTTTTCAGGATTGTTTGATGAATAGAAAGTTTAAAAGAACAGAGTTTGTTTGAAATAGCAATCTATTATAAATGTCTTTTCTGTCACTTTTGATCAATTCTGTGCATTTTTGCTGAATAAAAGATTAACGTTTTAAAAAGAAAGTCCATATATATGGGTGTTCATGGTTTTTCCAGTACAATCATGTTGGAAATATTCAGTTGCCTTTTTGTAGTTAAAACATGTGTCTATAAACACTTTCAAAACTGAACTGACATGCCAAAAGTACACAACTTGCAAAAACATGCTGTGTACTTTTGTGAACATGTCTGACTGTGTTACTCTTTCTTTGTAGTATCATCTGTCTATCAGCAGCGTCTAAATGTGCTCATCTGCGCAGCACCACAACAAACATCACCATAAAGGATCTGTATCTGCTCAGAGTAGAATGAATACAGATGATACTATGAAGCAGATTTGTGCTTAAGCAGGTGGAGATTGAAGCTGTTGGTATTTCAAGCACAGACACGTGTTGAAATGAGATGCACAGCGCTCCGTTCATCAGGAGCACTGCAACATGACATTGAATTTCACAGGCCAGCGCCTGCTACCTGTGAACCTAAAGGAGAGAAGAGGGATAAGAAGAGTTATATATGGAATAATAGATCTTTTTGTAGCCATAATTGCTTGTTAATGGGTTTTGATAAATACGTTTGTCATAATGATCTTGCATTTATCAGTGTATTAATCGGCAGAACTTAAAGGGATTGTTCTCCCAAAAATGAAAACAACCCTCATGTTGTTCCAAACCTGTATAATACTTACTTTCTTCTGTGGAACACAAAAGAAGATATTTTGAAATATTTCTCAGTGTTTTTTGTCAATACAAGGAAAGTCAACGCTCTTCGAAATATCTTTTTCCACAGAAAAAAAGTTTTGGAACAACATGATGAAACTAGTTTGATATTAAAATATGAAAGTGTTGGCAAATACAAAAAGAGATGATGTAGTCTGTCAGTACTGCCTTTGCAGAGAGAGATTGCATATCGTGTGTGCCAAATGAAAGGAAATCAAAAAGTTATTGGCAGAACTGCCACTACAATTGACATTGCCATTTGGTCCAGGGTCAAATTATAAAGGCAACCCATTTTTGGGTGATGCTGTGCAGTACTACTACCCACTGAGTCCAATCACTGCCATCAGCATGCCACTGGGCCGTGTTTATCATGTCCTCTCCCCTCTCCTCTCCTCTCCTCTCCTCTCCTCTTCTCTTCTCATTCAGTATCAGCATTGATTAAACATTTTATGGCAGTGATAAAAATGTTATTACATTGAAAAAACATTGGTACAACATTGATTGAAAAAGGAAAAAATTTCCACCATGCCTCGTGCTCTCTTTGTCTTTCTGTCCAGAGGGCTTTAAGGGAAACTCATTTATCTGCCCATTCATTATTGAGGTCCTCTCCCTGAGACGAGGTGTGTGTGTGTGTGTGTGTGTGTGTGTGTGTGTGTGTGAACTGAGGGGGATATTTGAGAGACACGAGAAATGCGCTAGTAAGCTGTTTGTAAAGGTCTTCAGACAGAGGACCAGGTCTCACTAAAGCAACGACACACGTCAATGAGAAACACTTTTCACTCTCATGCTTAAAGAGGAAAATGCCCTTCAGAATCCTGGAATTTATTAACCACACACACACACATCCTCATGCATAGACTCCAGACTACCTGAACAAGCACAAAATAACCTGCATACTGAAAGGAAACTGCCGTATTTATCAGAAAAC
>NW_015540871.1:1016076-1043906 GCF_001515605.1 Sinocyclocheilus anshuiensis | reverse complement strand
CTCCTCTCCGGGTTGGTGTGAGCAGCCAGGTTCTGAGTGTATGCACTGTCACAACTGAATGAATAAAAAATGACATCACACGTTAAGTACAAGCTTTTTCACCAAGAAGCCTGCTGTCATGCCCAGCATGAGCTTGAGGTTGCCTGACATCGCTACCATTAGATAAAATGTCAGCATGTTGCTTAGAACTATGTGCACAGCAGGAATTGGTCACTTTCGCAGTAATATATACTTGAGTGTGACCTCTGTACACTTTGTCACCTTTCAGCAGATTTAAAAGTTTAATGATACGGCCATTTTGTCATTGTGTTGAGCACTTACTTTTTGTATTCACAGTGGTGCACTATTGCCAGATAAAGACATAGCCAGCTATTTAATATAAAACAAATGAGCACCATGGGGATTGAGCTTTGTTGGCTGCTGTTACATTGTTTGTTAATGTCTTTAGCACTCTGAAAAGACTTGTATGCTTTGATTTAACCAGTGGTTCAAAAAATAGTTTTTCTTCAGGACCAGGATTTTACATTACAGACCAAATGCGCTACCAAATTTGTTCAGTGTAAAACAAAACTGTCCTTACAATGTTATTTTAGTATTGTTCAGAAACTATTATAGTGTTTATTAATATTTGGAATTAGCGTTTGTTTTTATATTTTCAGTTTCATTTCAAATATAAAAAAATGTAAGTAATTTTTAATATTTTTATTTAGCTTTAATTTGTTTTTATTTTAGTTTTAGTAATTTTAGTACTTAAACTTATTTCAGTTAGTTGCAAAGACAAAAATACATTTTTTTATGCTTGTAACACTCCAAAGAGAAAGGAAAAATTGAAATCGCATCATATGACCCCTTTAAATTTTTGAACTACCAGCCTACCACAACTAAGTGAAAGTGAAAGTTACATGTGGCCAAGTATGGTTACCCATACTCAGAATTAGTGCTCTGCATTTAACCCATCCTAAGTGCGCACACACAGCAGTGAACACGCACACACCGTGAACACACACCCGGAGCAGTGGGCAGCCATTTTATGCTGCGGCGCCCAGGGAGCAGTTGGGGGTTCGGTGCCTTGCTCAAGGGCACCTCAGTCATTGTATTGAAGGTGGGAGAGAGCGCTTTACCTTCCCTTCCCCCACCTACAATCCCTGCCGGTTCGAGACTCGAACCCACAACCTTTGGGTTACCAGTCTGACTCTCTAACCATTAGGCCACGACTTCTCCCACATTTTCATATGATATTTAGATTTTATTTTTATTCCAGCTTTATTTCAAAGACCAAAATCGATTTTTAATAGTTTTATTTTTAGCTAAAATGAAAACACTGGTCCTTATAATTAAACACTGTAATGAATTATTATAACCTTGACTGAACAGGCCCAACATTATGAAAAATTATTTGCGTCATTGCTGGGAAAAACCCACTTAACCCACCCTAAGCTGGTTTAAACTGGTCTTAACTGGTTTAGAATCGTCTCCCAACCCTACCAAGTTGTTTATCTGGTTTAGCAGGGTAGCCATGTGCCCAAAACCCCTTTAAAACCACCTTGACTAGGCTGGGAGGCAAGTTAAGACCAGAAAACCAGCTTTGGCTGATAAAAAAAAAAACGAATTGTGATCTGCATTGCAAATTAACTCGCAACTAATCTAGTCTGGGGTGTTTTCTCTTATACCTTGTGTAGTTTCAATGCACGATTACATGGTTAGTTGCATTTCTTTATATTTAGCATTTATCTTTATATTTGTTTGCTATCAGAACTAGGGCTGGGTATCGAGTTCGATACTTTTTAGGCACCGACCGAATTGCCTTGATACCATCGAGTATCGAAAAACGTCTCGTCGTTCGGTACCAAATTTCGATACCTAAGGGGTTAATCTCATCAGTGTCAGTGAGCCAATAAAGGCCCGAGTACACTTCACTTTCCGCGTTCCGTTCCGTCTCGCGCTCAGCCGTGTCCGCACAGCTTTCAAAGTATACTCAACCGCGGATGAGTGCAGACGGACGAGCTCAACACAGGCGCAGTTTGACTTGCGCGCGGTCTCAACTTTCACCTCGCGAAAGCGCACGGAGCAATCTGCTCTCTTTAGCTCTCGTGGTACTGTAATACACTGATATATGTTATTACCTCTGACTCTGAGTCAGAGCAGCGATCATGGAAGAGAGAACACAGGCAGACAGCGCTGGAAGCTGCTAATGCTCATCAGTAAATCAGTGGAAAATAAATAGAAATCATGATTCTGTCTGAGCTGCGTTTTAAAACGAACACGCACTTGTGTAAATGCCTAACAGATGTGTAAACTGAAGACTATTTGAGCTTTATTAAAACTATTTGCACTGATTTATTGTGTTGGTTACACTTTGTTCCTTTGTGCAGTGGCTCAGGGGATGAGTCTTTGAGATTGTATAAACATCAAGCTGAAAAATAAAACCAAAGTTTTTTTTTTTTAGATAATGTAATCTTGTTAAAATTGATTTCATAAAATTGGTATCGAAAAAAGTACCGTTCAGGAACCGGTATCGAAGTCAAGGTATCGGTATCGATATCGAACATTTTTTAACGATACCCAGCCCTAATCAGAACAGACCTGTGACTCATTTATACATTGCAATCCACCAGTTCAGACCTCTGGTTTTAGATTATAGAGGAATACAGTCATTTGTATGCACACTGTGCCCAAACTGCCAAGCCTGTGTTCACTGTGTTCCCTCTTGCTCTTCTGCTTGCTGCTTACTCTTGCTGTCTGTCACTTCATCATCTATTCATTTTCTAACCCACTCTGTGTTACACTAGTAGCTGCTTGAACATTTGATGCTTCAATTGAGCACCTTAAGCTGTAGGGCTGTTGACCTTTATTTGGATTTTTTTCTTCAACTCATTATTAATTTGCTGTTGTCCAGAATATGTATGTTGTCTTATTTGTTGTGCCTTTTGGCTCATGTGGTCTGATTAGAGAGTGGACTGTTTTAGCCCCCTTTCTTATTCTCTTTCCCTCTTTTCTCCTTGTCTTTCCTCACATTCCAGAAGTCCTCTTAATCTACTTGCTGTCAATCACAATAAGGGAGGGAAAGAGTAAAGAGAAGGTTAGAAGAGATAAAAGCCGTGCTCATATGCAGACAGAGAAGGAGACTTCACTCTCTAAATTAAACCATTCTAGCAACCAGATAGCAAGTGATTTATACACCCAGAACAACTTAACAAATATATAATGCGCTGGAAACCCCCCAGAACATCCTGAGACTAAAAAACACTCAGTACACCTTAGCAACCACATAGTAACACTCTGGCCACTACCTAGAACATCCTAGCATCCGGATAGCAGATGTCTAAAATCACTCAGTACATCCAAGCAACCACAAAGCAGACGTCTAAAAACCCTCAGAACATCTTAGCGATAGGGGTGTGCGATATTTATTGTCCACAATAATATCATAATTGTTATTTTAACAATGTACGAGCTGACGTTATTGAGTATGTCACTGACTTTGCAAAAAACAAACAAAACTCGTCTTGAGAGTCCAAAAGCATTCACTGCGTGATGAAGCCTATTAGAATGCAGTTAGAAAGCCCCTATTAGTTAAGTTATGAAAGTAAAAAATATCCCTGTATGGGTTTTTGTATTTATAAGATATATTTAAGTAATATCACACATAAAGAGTGCTGTTTTCCTGAATATTAGCATGTGAGAGCGATTGCAAATGTTAGATTGATTTTATACAACAGTTAAAAAAACAAAAAGTTAATATTGAGTGAGTTACATTTTTTTTATGTTTCACCAGTGAAAATTGTTTCAAACAAAGTTGGAGCAGAACATTTTATGCGTCTCACAACAATACTGCCGTGTTTTGTTCCTGAATTAATCTCTTTTTGAAAGAATCATTTGAGTCAGTGATTCAATGATTAATTTATAAAGACAGTCGCTGGCTTAGGTTCTAACTGAATCAGCCATTTTGAAAAAATCGTTTGAATGAATGATTAAATGAATCACTCATTAAGACAAGGACTTGCCGCCATTGCGGTTTTAGTGTCATGTTTATTTATCCATATTCTCAGCCTCAGACGTCACTCCCACAGACCGTTGGCTGAACGTCTGATGCATATGGCACACAAAATTAGAAACACTTCAGGAGTTTCGAAGTTCTCATCTGATTGGTTGAATTATACAGGATTTTCGGGGAGACATGTGTGTCGCGTTCGTTAACGTTCTGCCTGTAAACAAAGATGTCATGATGATGCCACACCCCCTCATGGAAGAAGAAAGCCATTGTCTTTACAACTGTGACGATGAGAGATTTAGATGAGATCAACTAAACACTGGATTTTCAAAAGTATGTGAAATATGTAAAGTTCACGGCAAAGATTCTTTAAAAGTTTTACACACCGGTGGGGACATTTCCATACCTCTAAACATGATGCATCACAAAACGAAACATGATTGTTTGCTTTACCTGTCAGTCATATGGCCTCTTGAGCGGGACTTGCCCTGGCAACCATTTAGAACATCCTAGCAACCAGACAGCAGACATCTTGGAATGCTTTAGCAACCACATAAGCTGTGTCTCATTTCAGAGGCAGTGTTCTCCAGAGGTCGCATTTGTCGGCCACATAAATAAGAGTCAAAATTATTACTATTACTTTTCTTAAATGAGACTGCCTCGATGACATATGCGGCCGACAAATGTGACCTCTGGAGGACGCAGCTATGGTAACACTTTAAGAACCACCCTGTAATACCCTCAGTCAAGCACCACTCATATTTTCTACTAAAACTGTTTGTAATAATGGGGTTTAACATTATTTATCATATTCAAACAGCAACTATGAAAAAAAAATATGCATTTGTTTATTTTCCTTTGAGACATGACAACAGGAAGCAGGTGGAGATCAACCACACCTGACTGAAATAACAACTCTCGTTGCACAGTATTTTTAAAACCTGCAATCCGGGTAAAACAGTACAAACATGTCTGAAATAGAATGGCTTTGGCTGTGTAAACAGCATCAGGAGCCGAGTAGCAGTTGGTGATAGAACTGTGTGAACATCTATTCATCTGCAGCCAACACCCTCCTGATCTAACAGCATCCTCTCTCACATTTCCACCCTCCCTCCCTCGCTCTCTTTCTTCCATCTTCTCAACTAAAGCTCAGACTGTGTCTGTATCCCTGCAAAATCACAGCGATAATGTGTAATGTATTTTAAGATGGTTTGAAGAGATGTTCATAGCCCTGACAGTGAGAGAGTAGCATGTGTGAGGTAAGAGCTGCTGGACTGAAACTAACCGCTGCTGCTGCTGCTGCTGCACTGAGCTCATGGGAATCATGGAAAAGTGGGGCATCACTGATACACAGTGCAGAGGAGGAACGGAGGAGGATTGCTCTTTCTTTTGTTCTCCCTCTCCCTCACACACCTGCATAAACTTGCATCTCAAACCTCACTCATAGTCGGCGCCAATAGCCTCGTGGGCAGCACGCTGACATATAGTGCCGTTGCGCTTCGGGCATCCTGAGTTCGAGTCCTGGCTTGTGGACCTTTCCTGACCCTGCCCCCCTCTCTCTCTCCCACTTTCTCCCACTTTCCAAAAATAAATCTTAAAAAAAACCTCATGTATAGGCAGAGCACATATACACATATGTGAGACTTCTCACTTGCAGCTATGGAAGTGTGAATGTACATGTGTAAATGTTCACCATTGATTAGATTTTTATTTCATCCGTCTTTGCCTCTAGCAAGAGCTCTTTGCTGCTGTGAATTTATGAGAAGTGTTAATTAAGGAAGCTCTTAAGATATTCCATAAACCTAGTTTATGAACTCTAGTTAATTTTTAGTTAAGTTTATGAACTCCTGTGAACTCTAGTTAATTTTTCAATTTTATCGTTAAATTATTTGCAGACTTCTTGTTAACATTAAATAATGCTGCACTATGCTTAAAGGGATAGTTCACCCAAAAAATAAATAATTTACTCACCCTCATGTTGTTTCAAGAAGATATTTTGAAGAAATGTTGGCAAGCAAACAGTTTGGTGATCATTTATCAAAATATCTTAATTTGCATTCCACACAAGAAAGAAAGTCATATAGGTTTGTAATGACATGAAAGTGAGTAAATGATGACAGAATTTGCACCTTTGGTTGAACTATTTAACCCTATAACTCTTAGGTTAACATTATTTTTTTAACTGCTAAAACCCCTTTAAAGTGAAATATGGTCAAGATTAAGCCCAGAGTTACATCACTTTCATTTTTAAGTTTTAGGTTCAGGTTCATTTTTAGCCTTGGGTTAACTATTTCAAGTTATTTGCACATATACAGTCTGTATGAAGGATTTTGGAGGGGAAAAGTCAACAAACTTATTGGGAAAAACATGCCTCTACCTAAATTTTTGCAAACATCCAAAAATTTACCTGTATGTACAATTAACTGCGTTTCTAGCTGAAATGAACATTAGTGGGAATAAAACACCAACAACTTTTCATACCAATTATGATTACAGGGCAGATTATTGATTAATAAAGACTTATTTTCAGTCGATTCTTTGCACAATACTGTGATAAGACCTCAAAACACTTTTACCATAGTTCATGATTTGTAAACTAAAATATTTTGTTGTTTACATCACATAACCAGCTCCACATGTACAGCTTTTCTAATGTAATAAACTTTATCAGTAGCTCTCCTGGTACAGCAATGTACTGTGTTAAAGGGGTCATATGACGTTGCTAAAAAGAACATTATGTTGTGTATTTGGTGTAATGCAATGTGTTTATGCGGTTTAAGGTTCAAAAAACACATTATTTTCCACATAATGTACATTATTGTTTCTCCTCTATGCCCCGACTTTCTGAAACGCATCGATTTTTACAAAGCTCATTGTTCTGAAAAGCGAGGTGTGCTCTGATTGGCCAGCTATCCAGTGCGTTGTGATTGGCTGAATACCTCAAGCATGTGACGGAAATGTTATGCCCCTCACCATACTGTGATGCCCTGTGTCCCGGCGAGACGAGACAAAAACAATAAAACCCATTACAAACGAGGCATTTGTTGCATCCAGTGGGGACATAATTACTGATTATAATGACTTTTACTGTCTTTTTACGCGTTGCGTATCACGCTGCGGTCTGGAGAAACGACAAACAATCGCGCTGCTGTCTGGAGAAACGACAAACAACAAGCGCTACTCTACACTGCTCAAAACTCGAGTTTGAATTGTCAGTGGCAAATTCTTTAAATATAAAGTGAGTGAGCTTGAGTGAGCGGCGGCCGGTGGGCTTGAGCTCTTTGGATATGAGACTTTAGTCTTTGCAACTTTACAGATCTTCTTTATGCACCAAGAGCTTGTAACACTCCAAAGAAAAAGGAAAAATTTTAATTGCATCATATGACCCCTTTAAGATAAAAGAGCTTATAAAGTAAGCTGAAATGGCATAGTTGATATAGCAAATATGTTTTAACACTTGGTTTAGGGTAGGGTTTAATGTAGGTGGTACGTTATTTTCAAAAGCGATAGAGCATTAACCTTTTAGCGCCACTTGCCAGATATTTCATTTCTGAACTGCCGCAATATAACAACCAACTTAAAATGTTGCCAGATTCATCTGTTTCAGACAACATTTGTTATGTGCTATTTCTGTTTGTAGTAAATAAATAATGTTTTATAGTATTTTTGTTGATATATTAAACATTTTGGCATCTGTATGAGGGATTTTCAAGGAAATGCTTGGTTTATGATTGAATAAGGACTGAATACAAGTATGTTTGTTTTCTTTTTTTGATCATAAGAACACTGCCTGTTTTTTTTTTCTTCAGGCCACCGCATGATCAACCCCCTATTGATACTTTGATTTATCTGTATCTTATTTATCTATTTGCGTTATTTATCATGGTACTTAAACGAGGAGAAGGTTAATTATCCGTAATTGTGCGTATTATCCAGCACAGCTGAGGTTAGGTTTAAGATAGCTGTGTGTGTTGCGAGGGAGCACACTCACGCTCCGCTCTTTCACGGCTGTGGGATGGCTCAGCTGAATAGTTTCCTAGCAACAACCTAGAGAACGAGGCAGAGAGAGGGAGGGATTGTGACAAGCCAGAGTAGGGGAGGTGATTTGCTGGTAGGAGTGGCCAAAAGCCCAACAACTGTTGCCAGATCTGTAGCGTCTCTGTCCGTATGTGTTCGTGTGTGGCCGCATGATCGGTTGCTGCAGGTTGGAGCGAATGTGTGTGTATTTGTGAGGAGGACAGAGCCAGTTTGGAGCAGCGGTGGCTATAGGTGGAGATACCCGAAGCCACTTGCTGAAATCTGACGGGACTGGACACTGATATTTCACCTGTTGGACTGTGGTGAGGGTGGGGATCCTGGAGGGAGACGGGGACACCAAGTCTTGGGCGTCCTCAGCCGATGAGGGCTTAACCAGCACTGGTGGAGAGGATGGAGGTGATGGATCTTCATTATTGAGCAGCGGGGTAAGAGGATGAGATGAGAAAACTCGCATGTGTGAATGTTTGCTGCAGCCAAGCAAAGTCCATTGTTCCTGCTCTTCCTCTCATGTTCTTCTCTCAACCTCTTTCCTAGTATCAATGTAGATGTAATAATCTTTCAACGTACATGATCATCTTCTCCCAACAGGGATGCTGAGAAGCTCTAGTAGATGTTCAGAATTTCATCTCTTTGACTCCCAATGGCACTTTAAAGCGTTAAAGCTCAATGAAATGACTGCATTTTATGACTTTTTTGCATTTTAGTGCAAGATATGAAGGCTTTGAGTGTGGTGGAATTCACAACCAGCCTGTGTGTTACCCAAACGCTACACCTGCCCTTGAATAACAAGTTGAATGAATGACTGGAGTGCCAGCCTGGATTGTGTGGTAATCTGTTGGAGGGGAAAGGGGTCATGCTATTGAAATGCTAATCAGACAGTGAGTGTTTGGACTGCTTGTGTGTGTGTGTGTTTGGACTGTGTGTTTAAATGCGCTTTTGGCGGTGCATGTGTGTGTTCGTGTCTGCCTTCGTCTACTGAACAACCATTGGTGACCCCATTGTTTCTGTTTTCCTCTTACTTTGTTTCTTAAATGCCAGACTGGTGAAAATATCTGTTCTTGGAGATAGAAAAGCCTCCATTTTGCACCTCAAATGAGACTAATGGTGTATTAAAACTAGCAGAGTGATTGATTGTTGTTGTAAGTGCACATGCTTGTAAACTTAAACAGTTAATTCTGTGTCTCTTGGGAACAGGGCTAATGGTGTGCGCTGGGAGTTGTTGTGGGGTTGGGGGTTGTCGAAGGGGAGGAACTGTGGAGTTTTGAATATGGCTAATAGTTAGAAGCGACTAAGGGGAGGTTGAGTGTGCTGGGGTGGTTTGGGAAGACTCTCTGATGGTTAATGACCACCTGCTGGTAGTACCGCATTCATATTGTGCTTGTATGAATGTGTGTGTTTCTTAATGTTGCAGTAATGTTATTCTTCTGGCAAGGGACAATTTAGAAAGGTCAAGGAACAATAGGGTTAGACGTCCATTAAAATTCCTTCCCTGGTGCTTGCCTTTAACCCTCTCGTGGTTTGTTTTGCCACGGAGGCTCGGACAAAGTGTTATACTTCTTAAACTTTTACAGCCGAGAGCTTGTCAGCTATATGCTGATAAATGTTCATTGTACCTGAAGATTAGTCAATACAAAGCCCTGCTATCTCACTACGGAGGACATTTAGTCATAAGCCAGTTCTATAAACGCAGCATATGGGTGGTTGAAAATAACATTGTTTTTATATGTCAAAGTTGTCATTCATATTTAAAATAATACAATGTCTTAAATTAAGCACAATTGTATCATATAATGCATTAGTATATTGGATGTCAGTACATGCCTTGTCCAGGATTTTAATAATTTTCAGTAATATTATTACAAATTAAAATAACTGTTTTCTATTTGAATATATTTTAAAATGTAATTTATTCCTATGGTGGCAAAGCTGAATTTTAAGCAACCATTACTCCAGTCTTTAGTGTCACATGATCCTTCGGAAATGAGTCTAATATGCTGATTTGATGCTCAAGAAATGTTTCTTATTATTATCAATGTTGAAAACAGTAGTGGTGCTTAATATTTTTGTGGAAACGGTGACACTTTTTTTTTTCAATATTCTTTAATGAATATAAAGTTCAAAAGAACATAATTTATTTGAAATATAAATCTTTTGTAAAATTGTCTCTTTTGATCAATTTATTGTGTCCTTGCTGAATAACTAAGTATAAAAAAATCTTAAAAAAAAAAAAATCCTACTGACCCCACAAGTATGTGTGTTATATTAACTATAATAACTTTTATTCTAACTTTTGCTTAATGTCATCCACCCTAATTCAGTATAAGCTGATCCTGTATACGTAGGTACTGTACACAAGTCAATCCAGTTCTCTTGTCTACTGCATTTAAGATTAGTCATTTAGCAGCTGGTCTGACAGCTTTAGATATCGATCCGCTATGAAATGCTGTATCAGGCCTGGTTATTATTGCATGGGCAACAGAGAATCTGTGCATGACCAAGGGCACTATCTGCACTACCATTTCACGGACGTCATAATGCAAAGCCCAGCAAAAGGTATAATTCAGTGTTATATGTGGGACAAGAGGTTAATTGCAGTTTGGACACTCTAAAGCCCAATAATGTGGTGCATCCAGACTATTGCTCTGAGATCTCTGCCAAGGGAGAGGGCTGGATTAACATTTTGTGACCGACCTTTTAAAGTCAGTGGTACACTTTTATGATTGTGCCCGGATCTTAGAGCAACTAAATTGAGAACCATATTTCCACTTGTCTCGACATGTCTTGCTTTCAAAGGGACGCCTACACATGCTGTGGAATAATACGGTAATTTGCTTAGCCAAGTGCCCCTGCAGTATTGATTGTGTAACTGCAGCTCTAGTTGGTCTTTCTGTGCGTTTGTTGGGCTACCATTTTCAAGGGTGTTTTGCTTTGATACCGTCCAGAGAATGGCGACCGACAGTTTTAGAGCCCCGAGAGCTGGATTATGTCTCATGGCTCCCGGTAAATCCACACTGTCTTTTGTCTGCTGACTGTGTAGGCAGTGAGATGGCCAGCTATCCAGCTGCATTTCCACTGAGATCTCAAACAAAACCAGCCAAGCGCAACTGATACAGAAAATGAGCAGCCAGCTTGAATGTCCCCCACTAGTATGTTTCTGTTGTCACTCCACTAACATAACTGAGTTATGAGTACTAAGTACTTCAGTGTACTAAAGTGTTTGATCTTAGCCAGCTAACAGGTTCATTGGGGTCATTAGCCAAAACTAGCATTTAGCAAAAACAGTAATGTTAAATGTAAGGCTATTTCAAGATGTAGGGTTTAAACTCTAAGATAATTTTTACATATTGTTTTGAGGTAGTTGCTGTATAGATTCAGGATGTAAGGTGGTCCAAAATGTTTGTTACCTGAAAAATCTCCAAAAACAGCAGCTAGTACTGTGTGCGTTAGGGATCGCTGTTGTCATGAGAAATTTGAGAGGTTTTTCTGTCATGTTTATGTGCACACTTGACATTTCTTGTGAGCTGCACTTGAAAAGGCTGTGAATGTGATGGTGCACTTTGGACGCTAGCCAGAATTGAGTGTTGTGTTTGTTTGTGTGGGTTGCTGTCATCTTAAAATGGCAAATCTGTAAAGAAGTGCTGTTCTTCTCCAGATTTATAGAGAAAAGTCAAACCACATCTAAACCACATCTTGCAGCACTGCAATGATTTTGCAAGTGACAATTCCTGTGTCAACTGTGCAGCGTGCAGCTCGCTTATAGACAGTTGTGTGGTGATTTGAAGACATTTGCGTATTTTGAGAGAGAGGGCGCGCACGCGGTGATTCACTCACGCTGTTTGTGAAATTACGTCTCACACAAGGTTTTCAAATTACTTTATAAGTTATTTAATGAAGAAATATGAAGGTGAGTACCTCACATTCAGCATTATAATTATTTCACCCTCGCCGGACAGAGACTGCATGTCGTGCCAAACCTCTCATGGCAGCGTCATCAGCTTGAGATCGGTTTTTTTAGATCGGCCTTTTTAGAGACCGCCGATCAATCATCCCACCGTGATTATCGGCCGATAGTAATCGGTAGCCGATCAATCGGAGCACCCCTAAAAAAAAAACAACTGTCCCCAAACTTTTGCATGGTAGTGTGCTTTCTGACCACTTCATTCATTTAATTCACTCGCTTGATGACAGAATTTTCATTATTGGAAAGTCCCATTTAGCCAAGTAGGCTATTAAAAGTATTATTATTGCTGTTGGCCAATAATGACACATAAAAGTGTGTTTGATTACACAATAACCATCGACGGAATCCCACTTACACTCTGCAAGAATACAGCGGCTTTGACTTGGCATCATGTTTGAATCGATACCTGGCTGCATATTCAGAGCAGGGTCACTGGCTTTTTAATGATGATCATCCCTCCAACTCAGCCCACTGTAAGCAATGTGGACACATTGGTGGGTGTATTTTAGCTCTTAATATCCCAGATTTTGTATTTTAGCTGTATTTAAGTTTTGATGCAACTTAGTCCGTACTCAGCAATAATGCATGAAACACTGGAGGTACGGGGCGATCAGGAGTACTGCAACATGACAGTATTAGTCCATCATGTTAATCTTAAACATCAGTAAAGAGCAAAATCTGCAAACTGGCCCTGCTATGATTTTCAACAGTAAGTCGAAACATTAAAATACAATTCTAATACCTGTAATTTAGTATTTTAAAACAACTGCATTAAAGTGAAGCTGCCCTTCATTGGTATATATTTCAAAGAAAATGTGTGTCTATAATATAAATAATCCACAAATCACGCTTATTGTAAGTTAATCAGTCACATAAAATCAAATCACTTCACTGTCACTGCACACAGAGTAATGGTGAGTGAAAAGATAATAGCATTATTTTAACTTCTTTCATCAGTGAAATACATATAACTACTGATATATGTGTATAGGATTTTTTGGTTTATAAAATGATGTGAAGAATTTTGTGTATTAATGCATGCCTAACATTAAAAGCAGTCTGTCAGTAGAAGAGTGTAAATAATGAATGTTAAGTCTAGGCATTCCAGACAGTTCTGTCTAAGGCGGGCTGGCAGATTCAGGTCGGGACGGACCAAAAGGGGTCTTAGTTTATAGCTCATTTATCTGGGCTCTCACTGCAGGAGACCCCTGCACCTCCTCTTACATTACTGCAGTCAGAGTGTATCTGATAGGGCTGCATTCATCCCAGTCGCCGCTCAGCAGGGAGAACCTCTATTATGCTGTCAAAGCTTCACATTAAGACTATGCAGATATCAGTCATCAGTAATCTGCTCTTATCTCCAAAGATGCAGCCATGTGGGAAGAATCAAAGTTTTACTCAGATTTGCGACTAGACCTGTGATGTTCAATCCTGCGGCCGGCCGTTACATTTCCTTTCTGTAAGCATAATCTCAGATCAGACCGGACAGACTATAAACTTTTTTTCTTCAAGGCATTTTTTAATAAATGCACAAGACTAGTTTAAAGATATATATGCTAGTTATCCTGCAGGTTGGTTCTACACTGCAGATTTTATTAATCAGTATAAATTGTAAAATAAAGATTAATGGAGTATGTTGTACAAGAAAATACCTTCAGTCATTTTAGTTCAAAATGTCGTGTCACTGCTTTGTAAAAGTTACTAACAATTTCTGAGAAAATCCTACATCAGTTTTTTAATTATTTTTTGTTTTAGTGTACGTCTCTTTTCTTAAATCTGCCATGTGGCGCGACTGGAGAAGTGAGCGAAAATTGTGTGTGACCTACAAAGAAAGGTAGCGGGCTTGCTGATGTGTGAATGTGAGAGGGGTCACTTCAGATACACATTAGCACACTGCTGTACTCACCGAGATACACTCTGATACGAATGAAATGCTTTCGGGAAAAGGCTGAGTTTGCGATTGAATGAAAGACAATTTTTTAAATGCATTCTATACTACTGAGTAAAGAAAAAGAGAAACCTAAAATAAGGAAGAGGGGAAAATATGGTTTAGCATAAAGACTTAACATAAAGAGCGAGGGATCAAAGAAGAGCAGAGCAACTGACTATTATATTCCTGTGCTAATCAAGCAGTAGTAATATAGAGAGTGTAGTAAAGATCCCTACAGTATTAGATGTATGTCTAAACCTGTTCCTTAGGGAGCCTAAGTCAATAATTTATTTAAATATCAAACTGACTGGCATTTATTTTAAAGAAATATAAACTTCTGTGCAAAGGTCTTAGGCCATTAGTATTTTAACAAAAAATGGTTTTAAGTCAGTTATTTCTATTTTTTGCTGTAGTGTGTCAGTAGGAAATATCAGTTTACATTTCCAAACATTCCTTTTGTCATTAATTGTAAAAATCCAGTGCAAATTATTATTTTTTTGTATGCACAAGGAGTCTGACAACAGCCAGTGCTCCGCACACAGATCTGATCTCACCATCATCCAGTCTATCTGGAATGACATGAAGAATCAGAACAAACTGAGACTAGAGACTAAATCCAGAAGAACTGGGGCAACGTCTCCAAGATGCTTGAAGAAACCTACCTGCAAATATAAATACACTTTCATATTAGACAGACAGAAAGTGTCAGATATATGTATTTAAACATATATAAAGACCTACCATTGATTTAACAATCTCTCATAGTGTGATGATTATTCTGCTCTGTCCATGCAAATAACAATGAGCCACTGGGCAACATCAGCTGATTCCCATTGTCCTTCTGCCATTGAGATGTGACATGAATTTTAATAAGTAAATTAATATTTTGAACTGCACTTGTTGTAGGACAGAATGAATGTAAAAAAAAATATATATACAAAAATGAAACCTTGTGAGAGTGAGCAGTGAGAAATACAGTATAAATTATTGGTATAAATTAAATAGAGAATATTTAGATCTTATTTCATTATGAGAGCACCTTTTCTGTCTCTGCCATGAAATCTAAATCCTCATCCTTTTCTTCTCTTTGTTAGACTTACTATTCGTTAGTCAATTGAAATGTTTCATGCCAGTTCACCATGATGACCTTTGTCCTGTCTTGGCGTCATTTGTGCCTTCTGGGGTTAATGAGCAAAGGTTCCATAACCTTTGACCCATTATCTTTTATGTCCCTCTGAGAAAGGTCTTTTTATTTCTGAAAGTTCTTATTTGACCTCAGTAAGTTCTGTGTGTGAAGAGACCACATAGTAAGTCAGAGTAATCCGGTCTAGTTTTAATGTTGACTTTGCATTGGATTTTTGAGCAATATTCAAACTTTACTCAACAGTTTTTGTATTTTCAGCACGGGGAGGGGAGTCTGGGACCCCCGATCATTGTGTGCACGCGACCGTACCCAGAGTGCCAGCTGTATTCTGATGAGGAAGGAATGGTCGGACGGGACGTGCAAGAGTCAGACATGGACAGTGCAGGAGACAGCGGGGCAGGATCTGAATCTTCTGAAGGAGGACGTCATGATGATAAAGAAGGACTGGGTGAACTCTTACTACGTGGAAACAGGTCAGCATCATGGATTATTATGTTTTTTTTATTGTTGTTGTTTTAACATTATTTGAGCTTAAGAAGCAAAATATATGTTGCCAGAAGTTTAGTTAAAATATTAACTTAATAATTGTTGTTTAATTAAATTAATAATAAAATAAAAAATTGTATAAGTAAAAACTGTAAGAATGAGTACATAAAGTGAGACCTGCGACCTGTCTCTTTGGTTTTAGCTGTGGTCAGATGGTGTCTTCAGCAGCAGCTTCAGTAGTCTCAGTGGAGGAGCAGTTTGAGGACTATGGAGAGGGAGAAGATGTGGACTTCACTCCCAGCAGCCCCGTCCCTGATGATGACACACGTACCAATGGTTTCTCTGACTTGGGCTCCTCTCTGCCCTCCAGGTTAACTAACTCACTTTTGTATACACCTCTTGCATAAAATACTGACATATGGTGTTATTCTGTATGATCGGTTTCATTTGATTGCATGGATGAATAAGGGAGAATAGCAAAAAATAAATAAATCTTTCCACATTTTCCAAATTTAATGTAATAGTTTTTTTAGGTTGAAATATGACAGATATATTTTCTTGAGTCACTAAGAATATTATTAATGCATAGTAGTTATAATTCTGACACAAATACGCTCTCTTGCATTAATGCTTTTGACAGCCATTAATCGTCTCATTGTTAAACATAAAATCACAACAGCTAATAATTATGAAATAGTTTTGTCATATAGTCGGAGTTTTGTGTTGTTAGCTGTTCTCGTTTGTTCTGTGTGACTCTGCTTGAATCAAAGATAATTATCCTATCATGAAATCAGTAACATATAATTAGAAATGATTTTCCAACGATGCAAAATTTGATTTTACCTTATTATATTATTAAATATATTGAGCAAGTAAAATGTGAACGCTTCTACTGCCAGTATTGATCATCACTTGATGGTGTTTCCAGTGCTGGTCAGACCCCTCAGAAGATCAGGCACCTGTACAGCAGTGAGCTTCTGGATGTTTACTGCTCCCAGTGCTGCAAGAAAGTCAACCTGCTCAATGATCTAGAGGCCAGACTCAAGAACCTCAAAGCTAACAGGTAAGAGACGACAGAGTTTGAAATGAGCACATTGCTAAGATAATGGCATGTTACTCTAATAGATTGCTACAGGGATGATGTACAGTATTTTTGTAGTCCAACACGGACATTAGCATAACACAGTTTCCCTCAGCAAAAAGCCAGTAGGATTTTCCATTGGCTTTTGGATTATTGCAAAAAATAATCTCTGTGAAAACAAAAGTTTTTGATTGTTACGCATTTTTTTCATTAAGATAATCTGCACAAATGAACTCAACTTTTATGAAGCCTAAATACAGTCGCCAAAAGTAAAAAGCTGAAGTAAGGCTATAGATTAACTTACACCTTGGTTGCATGACATCACCATCACAATGTTTACGCAAACTTTTAGTCTTAATTTAAAATTTAAAATTTTGAGGTAGTTTGCAAGAGTGAAAAGTTAGAACACAAGACTGTGAAAATGGACTAGTGAGTAGATGAGTTTTCCTGTTCGCCATGATGACATTTAATGTCTGCGACAACCTCTAGTCACAGTTAGCCACCAAGGGGGGGTATTACGGATGTATTCTATGTAGTAGAATAAAATGTGAAAATATCTTGAGCTTCTGTTAACCACAGACCTTATTTCAAACAATTAACCAAAACCCATTAAAAAAATAAAAAATAGAATGATGGAACCCAAAGTTCAAAAATACTAACTCTTATTTGTTTTTCAGGACTCATTCCTGCAGCACTCTATAAGCATAAAATACACAAATAACACAAATATTGGGGAAACAATTTCTGATTACACACGTTTTTATTTGCATGTTTTTTTTGTTGTTGTTGGGTATTGATTGAAATATACATGTATTTATTTACATTTGTCTTGCCTCTTTCGCCATCTTGGATTTATTTTCTTAATTGATGCAGTGCATATTAATAATGAACTAGAAATATATTTATGTTGTAATTATGTTTTTTTTTTTCTGGAGCCATTTTAGGATGCATAAGGATGGTTTATCTAGCATCCTGTCTTTCCTGATTCAGCGGTTACATGTCCATGTCTCAGTCTGAATGCTGTCTTTAGTGCCCTTAACTTTGCAGCATCCATAGTTCATATTAAATGGCATAGCACTGCACTTCTGAGAGGATTCTTTATGTCTCAGTTCACTCTAGGTAAAGCTAGATATATTTTTATGAGTCTCTTTAATCACCCCGGTCTGTCAAAAGCTGTATCGGGAGATGGGTTTCATCAGAGGAGCTGTTACCATAGCAACAATGTTCCAGTCAAGGGTTTACTAATCTTTGTGAATGTTATCAGACAGTGAGGGAAAACTGAGCCCCTCAAGAAAAGCCTGGGGTGTTTAAGTGGGTGTGTGTGGTGGAATTTGATGAAAACTGCTGAAATAATCCTTTTATTATTATGTGGACACCTAACAAATTTGGCACTTCAGGAGAACGACACTGCAATCTTTCATCTGTAACTATATTTAAAGCATCATGGGATTATGAGGTTTCCACCTCTGCTGCTGACACACCGAGACATTATACTGCAGACAGAGATCTTCTATCTTAAAACCTAGTGAGCTGCCTCACTACATACTTCCTACTGTACATAGACAGTTGCCTTCTAAGACAGCATCTTGACCGTCATGGGACTACATGAGTTATTTCAGAAGTATAGACACAGCAAACAAATAGGCAATAGACACAACTGACTTTAATAGAGTGCAACAGTACCTGCCCACTTTTTCAGCGTCCTTGGTTCCGGAAATATTTTTCCTATTCATTTTTCCCATAGGGATTTTCAAAAGGTCTTTGTTTAAGAGTTATAAGGTATAAACCAAAATAGCTAAATATGAGGACAATCACAAATGTAGCGAATCAGCTCAAAGGGGAAATATGAATAATTAATCATAACTAGTTATAATTAATTATAAATATTTAGATCCACTGTAAGTATTTACTTGACCTCTCAGGGTCAACTGTGTCAATTCTAAGAACGTTAATTTCCTGGCTAAGGGAAATAACTTTCTTACTGTACAATACTACTCATGTACTAGCATGTAGCAGAAATCTGCATGATTAGGGGCTACGATTATGAGCCAACAATGAACAACCTCAGGTGTGATACAAGTAAGACTTTATTAACTACATAAACGATGCAATCTGAAGGCTCAAGTTGATCTTTGCTGAAGTTGGTTGATGAAAAAGAACCAGTTTGAGTCAGAGAATCCCGGTGAATGGAAAGTCAAGGCCGAAGCATGGCGTGAACTTAGGGTGTCCTTAGGAGCGTTCTAGCTCACATCTTCTCAGAATCTAACAGAACCGCAGACTGGAGGTGGGTCACTGATGTGAGGCCTTTAAGGTCTGAGAAGATTCACGCCTCTCAAGATGGGCTTGTCCAATGAGAAAGGCTGAAATCCCAAGTGGGAGTTTGGAAATACTGGGGAGTTTTATGACCCTTTGTGTGAAAGCATGGTAATTTGCATATGGAACTTGAATCGAAATTACTAAAGATTCTCAGAACACTAATATATTGCCTATGTACCAACATATAATATACACTCTCGTTTAGATCATCAGAAGACGAATTCATAGATACTAAACATGGTAGGATTACATATAGGTAAGATGACATGAACGAGTGGTTCTATCATAAGCCTGCATAAAACAGTATACAATATAAAAGCCAATATACAAGGACAGTAACAACATACACAATGACCTGAAGGATATGTGTGTTCATTCAAAGAAAGGTTTTCCTATGAATTAATTAGAGAACAGTCCATTTCTCTTGGCATTATGTGTCTGTCTTATGAGGAAAATGAGTGAGTTCTCTATCCACATTCCTTTGGGCAATAAAACCAGTGATATCAGCATTGGTTGCCATGGAATCAGAGGCCTGTTCGTTCGCAGACATCCTGGCACCCAGCATGTTTATTGGGTGAGGGGTCTGTGATTATTTGTTAATCTAATGAATAATTGATTTGTTAAATCAAATAAAAAAAATGGTGTGTCTGATTGGTCCAGACGCTACACAAAGTTTTACAAAGTAAAATTACTTTCACTACAAAGTTTGATTTAAAAGTATTTAGAAATCTTAAAAAAAAAAAGCTACAGTGCAATACTGTACTTAATAGCTTTAGTGAAGGAAAGAGCTACAATCCCATGAAGAAGTGCAAATCATATAATCAAATTGAAATGATGAAGAAATATAAAACTGTTGATTTAAAGATGTTGATTATACACAGAGAGACAACATAATTTACGTTTATAAAATATGTATAGTATGTATGCAAATATTTAAGTAGTTTGAGTGGGTAGGGAGACTGACATTTGCATGTAGGTGCTAAAGAGTTCTTTGGGCATGATTTGCTTGCTTTGATTTTGTGATTTGTGGAATTTTTATCTAATTTTTTATTTTTTTTGCAGAATCATGGATAATGTTGTTTTTAACCAGGAATTCTGCTGTTGAACACAATTGTTTAAAAAATAAGTTGACATAATGCGGGCCGATGGCTTCAACAAAACCATATACCATTGATTAACAACCTTGTAGCTCAGAGTAGGTCTGTTTAAAGGTTTATACTGTAAGTTATCATTCAAAATCAGTTCTGCTCTAGAGAAAATTAATGAGAATCCTAGAATCCGACTGTTGCACTCCATAGAGTTTGAGGTTAGCATGACGCTAATAACACTGAACTGTTTTTATTGATACTTTTCAGAACTGAATGAAATACAGTAATATTTTTACTGAGCTCGATGTATTGGATTCTGGGATTGCCTGTACATTTTTATTATTATAAATTATAATAAAATAAGGTATGTTAGGGGGCAGCATAATCAAGTGGCTACCTTTTGGAACTGAACAAGAGAGGCTGTTCAGAAAGAGCTGTGTAATTTCCTTTTCTCAGGCTGAATAGGAGATGGTTGGGAAGTGGGATCATGTGGCATTTTGTGGCCTTTGGCTATTAATCCTCTGGCATTTTTGTCCAAATCCTCCACTGCATACTCTGCTGAAGTTAAAATGCATGCATGCAAAACATGATTGGCACCCATATGAACTGCTCTATAATGATCAGCAAACATTTGGGTTATTGTATTAATAAGTATTGTGTATCTCTATCTATCTATCTATCTATCCTATCTATCCATCTGTCTGTTTGTCTACAGTACAGAGATCTGCTGTTGAATCACTGTTAAGTGTAAAAGCCATCAAAAGCCACCTTTAACAGGTCTTGATGTGTCATGAAGAACTATGTGCGACTGTCCTTTTGAGGGCATGTTTGTGAATGCTGTGAGTGTATTTGTCCTCAAGTCCCTTGGTTTGCAGATTGTCTGGCTTTATCATTGTTGTTGTAGTTAAATGTGTTTTGTCAGTGCTGGGCTGGATATGAGGACAGGAGAGCTGCTTTGAGTTCAGATCTTTGTGATGTAATGAGAGAAGGGGTTTTAAGAGTGACGTGGGTCACACAGTTACATAAACCCAGGCAGAGGTTTATAATTAGAGTGCAGGTATTCTATTTTTACTGAGGTCCTCCAGAGCTGTCTGATTATCAGTGTAATCTCATGACCTAGGACAGTCTGAATGCAGTACATGATCTTGGCCACTTGGGGCAATAGTGAAATAGTAATTAGGCTCTAAACAAAACTGCTTAGTAGAATTGAATAAACGAAATTGCAGATTGAAGGGTTGCACTAAGGAAGATAAATTATAGCCTGTCTATCTATCTATCTGTCTGTAGATATCCATTAAACTGGACTTTCTGCATGGTATTATATCATTTTTTTATGAATATTGTTTTCTAATACAGGGATCTTTTTCCATTTCTTTTTACAGCCCAAACAGGAAAATTTCCAGTACAGCATTTGGTCGGTAGGTCTCTAATCTTTGTTATTTTCACAAGATCTGTAGAATATGAGATTACAAAGCGCTGGCTTAATACCCATTGCCTGACTGTCAGTGTGTCTGAAATCGCATACTGAGTAGGTACTGCATTTGACTTTGAACTTACTTTTTGACTGTTAAAAAGTATAGCATTAATATGGGTAGTATGAATGAAATTTGGACATACTACATCCGCCATGTGTTACTGTCATGTGACTTACCAGCATCAGTTTTGTCACTCCGCTGCCATTCATAAATCCTCTCCCATGGCCTCATGGGATAGTAAAGTGTCCATCGAATGCACACTCCAGAATTCTCGGCAGAAGTAGTAAGTCATCCGGGTACTTTTTGCCTGTCTTTTTTCCAAATACTGTCAATTTAGGCAAACTGTGCTACTCTTTTCACATACATTTTTCGCCTACTATATAGTATGGCAGTATTCAATTTTGGATGCAGTGTAAGTCACTAACTGGTTAGACAGGAGAATGATTAGTAACTCTAGTTCCATTTTCTAATTCTCTGTTTCTCTGTGTGTCCCACAGTCAGCTCTTCCACCACAGTAACTTCAGCAGCAGTCAGGGCAGCACAGAGGACCTGTTCAGAGACAGCATCGACTCCTGTGACATTGACATCACTGAGAAGGTCCTGGAAACATAATAATGTGTCACTGAAGACCCTGTTTATTGTTTAGGCTTAATGCATAAAATTCAAATAATGTTTTTTTTAGATATACATTTTAAGGCCACTATAATAATGCTGTTTTCCTGTGAATGTATTTCTACTGCAGGTGAGTTATTTGGAAAAGAAGATAACAGAGCTTGAGAACGACAGTCTGGCCAATGGAGATCTGAAATCCAAACTTAAACAGGAAAACACACAACTAGTTCATAGGTAAAGAGATCTGACTATTAGTTACAGACACAGTACAGTATAAAGAGCATACTGATAAATTTATTGTAATTATGTACATGGATGATTTATTATTTATTACTTTATTTGTAATTATAATTCTATTCAAAAGTTTGAGGTCAATAAGACTTTTTTGGGAACAAAATATTTTTATTCACCAAGAATCCATTTAATTGATCTAGAATTAGAGTAAAGACATTTATAATGTTACAAAAGTAATAAATGCTGTTGTTTTGCTGCTAATATATTTTCTATTCATCAGTCTTGATAACGCATCACGGTTTCTACAAAAATATGGAGCAACACAACTGTTTTAACATTAATAATAATAATATTAAGAAATGTCTCTTGATCATCAAATCAGCATATTAAAATGATTTCTGAAGGATCATGACACTGAAGACTGGAGTAATGACTGCCAAAAATTCAGCTTTGCCATCACAGGAATATATTAGGTTTTAAAATATCATTACAATTTAAAATAACCGTTTTTTAATTTAATATATAAAATTAAATTCAAAATATAACAGTATTAATGTTTATACTCTATTACTCTTTTGATCACATAAATGCAGCCTTGGTGAGCATAAGAGACTTATGCGTATGTACTATATGTTTTCTTATGTCTATATGTGTTTGTACATGTTTACCCATCAGGGTACATGAGCTGGACGAGCAGATCAAAGATCAAGAGGCACATGCAGAACAATGTTTAGAGGAGGAGCTGAAGAGACACAGAGAGGCCTACAGTAAGATGGAGAGAGACAAGAGCACTGAGATTGAACTGCTTAGTAACAGGTACCTAGTATCCTATCAGAAAAAACAAAACAAAACATGTATATGAGTCATGTGGAGGTGTCAAGACCTTAAAACACCATGTTAGAAGAGCAGTGTGTGGCATACTACTTTATAATGGATAATTTCTCCCCATAGGGTCCAGCAGCTGGAAGAAGAGAATGCAGAGATGAAAGTGAATGTGTGCAGACTCAAGTCTCAAACTGAAAAATTGGACCAGGTCAGATATGCATCAAATCTCAAGCTCTTGAGTAAAAATCCCTTGACCATCACCACAAGCACATGACCCACATCATATATCAGCTCATCAGGTTATGCGTCAAATGGTTTGTTTAACAATTAAAAGATTTTACTTGCTATCTTGCACCAAACACTCACCGACACGTTCAGACATCCATTTTCACACCATCACTTCTGACCTCACTGAAGCAGATCAGTGTCTGACTCAATGTCTTTTAACACATTTCAGCAGGCAGAGAAATCCCTGGAGCTTGTCAGTGTTAACAGCACACTCTTTCATGCTGCTTGCATTAGCTAGTGTAATGAGTGTGAAAGCCCCTGCCTGCATGACATTAGCAGCCCTGTATTAGACGCAGAGCTTGTGAGGCTTTGATCTCTGAGAAGGAATGAAACCTTGTCGAGCAACTGCACGACTTGATGCTGTAGCTTTTCCATAAAGCTAAAAAAACTAGGTCACTGTCTGATATAGCTAAAAAATTAAAGGTCCTCTTGTGGACTAGGCTGAAAAATGCATTTTTTTTGTTTCAAATCATCTAAAGAAGCTACATTTATGGTGAAATTGTTATCAGATTTTATTGCTGATTTGAAATGCAATGAAACATTAAATACACAGGTGACACAAAGTTTTCAAAGTTTGTTCAAGTGGATGAGAGACGTACTTGTACACCTATTGCCTAGTTTTGCCTACCTAAAAAACAGCTGCATGAGGTCCAGAAATGGCTGTCAAGTGAACTGACTTGTCTTGATTTTTTTACTCAAGTCAAATCAAGCCAAATTTATTGGTATAGTGTTTTTTTTTTACATTGTTTCAAAGCAGCTTCACAAGAAATATTAATAGTATCTCTAAAATGCCTTAAATCGGTACTCCAATTCTATCATCATTTACTCACCCTCATGCCATTCTAAATGTTTTTGACTTTCTTTCTTCTGTAAAACACAAATGAAGATTTTTTTTTTAAATAACCCATCTCTGTGAGTCCATAAAATGCATGTGGATGAGACCCTCAAAGTTGACACATTAAATCCATACACTCTCAGAAATAAAGGTGTGGTTTTTGAAGCATCAACTTTGAGGGTCCCATCCACTTGCATGATACGGACTCATATGGATTATTTTACTAAAAATCTTTGTTTGTGTTTCATTGAAAAAAGAAAGTCATATACATTTGAGATGACATGGGTGAGTAATTTTCATTTTGGGGTATATTTATTATTTTGTCTAGCAGATATATCAGTGCCACATAGGGATGCTCCGATCAGGATTTTTGCAGCCGATACTGAGTACCGATTTCTTGTCATGGTGATCGGCCGATACCGATGCCGATTCTGATGCTTCAAGCTTTATAGCCGGTTTCATCGGGCGCACGCGCCTTGCCCAGCCCGAAGTTAACTTCCGGTCAGTGTTTGTTTATCAGGTTCGTGAGATCGGCCAAATAGTGAGTACCGATCGAGTCATGAAATGTGATTATCGGCTGATACCGATCTCTGGCCGATCGATCGGAGCATCCCTAGTGCCACAGTGTCTTGGGCACAAGACTGAGCATTCAGATGTAATCAAGAGATTTATAAATTAGCTGGTGTTCTAAGCAAAAGTAAACTGTTTGCAATATTAATGAAAATATGCTTTGTTGTCTTAAGTAAATATAACCAGTTGTCAAAAAACTTGATGTAAGGTTAACATTTTACAAATTTAATTAGCAGTCATTAAAGCGATGATGTTGAGAAATATGTGGGTGTGGCTTTATTTTAAATCATTAATGTCTCGCTATAGAGACAATGATGTTAGACACAACAACTATATCCTCGCTATGTATATTTGTGCACAGGAGAAGCAACGTATGACTGATAAATTGGAAGATACAAGCCTGCGTTTGAAGGATGAGATGGATCTGTACAGGAAAATTATGGATAAACTTTGGCAGAACAGACATGAGTTTCAGAAGGAGCGAGAGGCCATGCAGGAGGTAACACAGTGTCATTTTCATTGCAGATTAGAATTATATGCATACATAAACAAATCTCCAGACCTCTCACACAATTCACACATGCATGTAGCTGATTGAGGACCTGCGGCGTGAACTGGAGCACCTACAACTCTTTAAACTGGAGGCTGAGAAGCCCGGCCGTGGCCGTAACGCCGCAGGACTGTCCGAGTACAATGCCAAGACTCGAGAGATTGAACTGGAGCACGAAGTAAAACGGCTTAAGCAGGTACAGTGGAAAGATATTGCTTATTGTGCTGTCTGTGATATGTTACCTTACAATATCATTGCAAATCAATCAGGTCCATGATTGTTTATACGGTTTCTGTGTACACTTTACAACAACTCTCAAGCTCCAAAAAGCACATGAAAGTATCACAAAAGTGGCTTATGCACTATATTAAATGCACTATATTTAAAAAAAAAATCATTATTCACTGAATATGGTCAGATTTTAATATAAGGATATGAATTAGAATTGCTATAAATAATATGTAATATATTGTGTATCAGTGGTTCTTTTTGACTCCAAGGCCTTCCACTCTCCAAGACAATATTCATGTAGTCTAAGATATATTTGCTGTAATGACAAAGCTGCTTGTTTTCAGTTTTTTTTTTTTTTATTTATTTACATAAACTAGGATTGGCAATATATTAAAATCCTTAATCCTTTAATGTAAAATTAGTTACATTAAAAGCAATTACATTCCACAATTCTAGGCATTTCAAGAACTTTAATATATTTCAGGATTCACACTTTTTATGACTAGTGAACTGACATATTTCCAGTCTTTTGTAATTATGGGATTAATGCATTAGAGAAATTTCTGTGACATTTCCAGGTTTGGAAATCACACTTTTAAAATTCCCTCATATACAGTAAGCTGGTTTCCCAAGGCCATGGGAATCCTGGTTCTTAAGCAAAATGAGAGTTATTAAAAGAACAACTTAAAATAGGAAATATGCCTTGATTTGAGCTGTTTTAGCTTATTTTAAAACTTGTATAGTCTTATTTTAAATCATATTAAGCCATTTTGTGGCTCCCTTGGAAGTGTGCTGAGTCCCCCTAGTGAGATCCACTGCTGTATATTATATAAATGCATACTGTATACTTCCTTGCATTTAGTATGATGTGCACACTGATGTGTTTAATCATTAACAGGAGAACCATAAATTCAGAGACCAGAACGATGATCTGAATGGACAGATTCTCAGCCTCAGCCTTTACGAGGCCAAAAACCTGTTCGCATGTCAGACCAAGGCCCAGTCACTGGCAGCAGAGATAGACAATGCCTCCAGAGATGAGGTGAGAACAACATTCACAGTGTACAGAGACCTGCAGAATACTGAACCTCACTAACTAGCTATGCCTGGTCCCGTTGAGGGACTGCATATGTTTACACTTCATGTGTTATAATGAGAGGATTCGTGAGCATGCAATTTTCAGCGCTGCACAAGAACTCCAGCGTTTCGAGCGTTGAGTGGATTCTAACTTAAACACCTCTGATTGGCCATTGCGTTGCAGAAATCAACAGATATGTCTGTGATTGGTTACACTGATCAACTTTGCAAACACGTGTTATAAATAGAAACTCTGCCTATGCTTGCACCTGTTAATCATTATTATTTTATATTAGTTGTTCTTGTTGCTTTTATGCAATAGTGAATAACAATTTATTTGTTTTTAGATGATTAGAACGATTCTGTACCCTAAAGGGATAGTTCACCCAAAAATGAAAATTACCCCATGATTTACTCACCCTCAAGCCATCTTAGGTGTATATGACTTTCTTCTTTCAGACAAATACAATCAGAGTTTTATTTCAAAATCACCTGGCTCTTCCAAGCTTTATAATGGCAGTGAATATTAGACTGCTAACCATAAAATACTAAACACAAACATAGAATGCTAAACATTAGCAGATGCTCTAATCTAGAGGAACTTACTAAATGTCCTTTAGCTTTGCATGAAGGCATCATCTTTTTTTGTCACTCATTTGGTCAATCTCTCCATCCTTCCAGCTTGTTGAAGCTTTGAAAGAACAAGAGGAGATCAACTTCCGTTTAAGACAGTACATGGACAAGATCATCCTGGCTATCCTCGACCACAACCCCTCCATTTTAGAGATCAAGCATTAGGCTACTGAGCTGAGAGCGGATAGAGGACTCACACTCGGCAGAGAGCTCCCCATTCAGGCCAGGGGTGTGAAATGCACCACCTCTGCCCTCTTACACCAAGTCATCATGTATTTACAGTGCAAGTTGCTGTCGAAATTATCGTGTCTCTCATGTGCTCTGTCTCACACACGTGGGTCACGGTTTCCATCACTGCTCATGTCATCACGCTGTGCGTTTAGGCTGTAGAAATGACAAAAACAAGTGATGAAACTGGAATCTAGAATAGAAGTGTACTTTTGCGCTCAAATATATATATATATA
>NW_015540871.1:996261-1015175 GCF_001515605.1 Sinocyclocheilus anshuiensis | reverse complement strand
AATATATATATATATATATATATATATATATATATATATATACACACACTACCTCTGAGTATGTACAACTCAGTGTTGTATTCTACACATGAACAAAACAAGTAGAATTCTATTAAATATGACACAATCACACCATATAGGAGAGCTATACATGCACCCTATGGCATGTGGGGTTTATTCATATTATTTGAACATTTAATCAGCCCTTAAAGTCCCCATGAAATCAAAATTAAGAGCTATTTGAATTCTACACAGAATGCTATATTTTATAGCAATATGGATACGATTGTGGCTGGCATACCCTGTCAAATGCGGCTTTACTGAGCTCAACGGCTCTGAGTCCGAACGGCTCTAGCCCAAGCTGTGATATAAACGAACGCTATTGGCTATTTTAAAAAGGGGCGGGGTTGCTTGATATGTCTCGCCCTGTCTTCCTGTTTCAGTTAAAATGACGTCAACACATAGAGTAATGCTGCGTGTTTCTAAGCATTTCAGGGGACCTTTAAGAATATCTTTATAAAGTGCTGTTGGCCTATGAAGTCTTAACAATCCAGCTGAATCAACAGACAGAGCAATAGAAAGACATGACTGTATAATAACTGTAATCAGCAGATTAGGGAACTTCTTTTGAATGTTTCCTGCCAACACACATTGTGGTCTGCTGTGAAAATAATAATAAAATCATGCCATGCCATACCAAGATAAAATACACAGCTGTTAATTGCTGATGCTTTCAGTTGGGCTGAAATAATCATACAGCTTCTAACTAACGGGTCTGTACCGACCATCAGCATCCTTTGACTGAAGGGTCACGTGTAGAGAAGCACAAGTGAACTATGTGAGTACAGACGACACAGCTGTACAGTATAGTATATACGTATAGAAAGAAAACTCTATAGAAAATGTGAAAAAGAAAGGTTTATTTTTCTGAGAAGTCTTGAGTTTGGATGAAATAGTCCACTGAAGTTTCAAGGAAGAGGTGGATGTTATACATAATGAGTGAGAGGTAAATGATTATGATATAATAAAGTCTTCTTGTTTTACAAGAACAAAAGCCCCAAAACTATGGCCATAATAAAGTCTGGTTAATAATATATGTGTGTATACACATATATATATATATATATATATATATATATACACACACACTATTCAAAAGGTTGGGGGCAATAAGATTTTTGTAAACAAATGTATTAAGCAAGGTTGTGTTAAATTGATCAAAAAGACACATATAATGTTACACAATATTTCTATTTCAGATAAATGCTGTTCTTTTGAACTTTCCTGAAAAAATGTTATTAATATTTTCCACCAAAAAATATTAAATATTTCTTGAGTAGCAAATCAGCATATTTTAATGATTTCTGAAGGCTCATGTGACACTGAAGACTAGAGTAATGACTGCTAAAAAATTCAGCTTTACCATCACAGGAATACATTTGTACTGTATTTTTGTCAAATAACTGCAGCCTTGGTGAGAAAAAGACCCTTCTTTCAAAAACATGATAAAAAAACTTACTTAAATCGTAAACCTTTGAACAGTAGTGTGTGTGTGTGTGTATATATATATACACACACATACTTTTTTTTGGTCTTGGTATTGTACATCAGTGCCATGGGTATAGGAAGCTGCACATTGAACTGTACATCCCATGAATGTATCACCATGCCACTTCACAGTATTCTATATTCCCATATTTCCATTTTCCAGATTTAGCTAGTCAAATACTATGTGATTCAGTATTTTCAATTCTTGTGTAGTTCGGGAAAGGAGCCAATACTGCTACATGCTCGATTGTCACAAACTAGTTTTGCTTTGTTGCACAAATTGTACTGAATTTGTTTCTTTGCATGGTCTTAATCTCTTTCTGTTTATGCCCTTTATTTTGAATGTAACAATTAATGTTTCGGTTGTTTCAATAACTATTAATCGGATTGGTTATAGAGGAGCCTTTATATCTTTCTGTTCTATTTGTGTTGTAGCATTTTTCACTCATTGTAAATGTTGTACAGAAACTAGTTAATATTTGTATTGATGTGCCACTCATCAACCTTAATGAATAAAGGAAAGGCTGTCTTTTATACAGTTTTATGAGAAAGTTACACATGCAACTATGTAATGTAACAATCATTTGTAACTGTTGAAATGAAGTGACATCACACCGTACTCATCAGTGCTGATGTCACAGACGAGACTCGTTCTTCATTATCAATGTAAAGAAAGGAAATTTGATTTCGAGCAGTCGGTGATTGCAATCTTCTGAAGAAACGCCCATATTAAAACCTTATTGTTTCATATAATTTTCCAATATTTTTTCATGTAAATTCCCAGCAACAGTGTCATTTTTGCACATTTTAAATTATACATGTACTGTGTCGGTGTCCACTGTAACAGGTTAGATGTAACAGTTTTTATGTGGGCAATGGTTTTCGCAACCTTTTTTTGTTTACGCCTTTTTTGTTGTTATAGAAAAACATAGACTTTTTTTGTCCAGTGTGTGGGGATGTAACTAGTTTACTCTTACTCATTTATATTTACACAAGTAGGAAAGGACAAATGAAAACAGCTTTCAGAAAATTCAATAATAGTTTAAAAGCCTCAAGAATTATGACAAATTTGAAATGCAAAATAAATTACTTGTTTTGGCATGACTTGAAATGACAAGAGTATTTACTTTTTTGTCTTCTCTATCAGTTTTTAACACATGAACAGATCGATTTTAATTTGGAAACAACTTTGCCTGCTTCAGTAAGCACACAATGTAACTTTGTCTTCATCTAGTGGACAAAGCCTGCAACATAAGAGGCCAGGATTAGAGGATAAATGTAAGAAAACAATATAAAAAATAGTAATTCTGTGGATAATCACAAGAATTATATATACTCTTAATAATATACAAACTCTTAATAATATACAAATAGCATGAGAGAGATTTATCTTCATTGTTAGACACTTATTTTCATATAGTGTTATTTATTTATATGAAATTATGAATAACATCATTTTGTTCCCCATGACTTGTTGAACATTTTCAGGACAAACTTTGCTGTCATCTGTTCAAAACTGCTGAAAATTACACAATTTTAAGATGAGTAATGATTATATCTCCCCTACTGCGATACTCAACTTTGTTTATTTTTTTCATATTTCGAGATAAAAACAAATCTGTGGTTCTTTTATGTGTGTCACTCCGAAAGACATTACATCACACTAAAGGACAGAAACTGTAGTTATTGCTTTAAAGAGAAGGTGAGAAGTATTACATTAAAGTATTTCTATTTAACTTTGAACGTCAAAGGAGAAAGTTGAATTTTGATACAAACAATATCAACATGTTTTTTTAAACTAAACAACATTTTCGTCAACAAAATTCAGTCACTTAGTCAATCAGTATGTTACTGAAACTCTTCTAGAGCCTCCCCGCTGCATGTGCGGCACAGCTAAATATGATTGATATTCAAACTATTCATTAAGATGTGAACAATTTTTTTTTTAAGTATATGGCTGCTCTTTTTCATGCATCATTTTGATTCCATTTACTTTCTGCATCATTCTCTTAGGATGTCCTCCCATCTGTTTGGATCTCTGTTAATTTTCTCTATATATTTCCGTGTCCTCTCTCACTCGATTCTTTCTGTCTCAAAAACAAAGTATTACATTTTATACTTATTTTCATGACACTATATAACTATATAATTATCAGAAAATATTTTAATGTAATTACTACATTTAATTAAAAAATTTTAGTTTTTAATTAAAAAATATAATTTAGGGGTGTTGCACCAAAGGACAACAAAACGTAAACTTTTTTTCCAAATAAGTTAAATGTTTGAACAATTCTGAGACAAAAACTTATTATGTACACATATGAGCTAAACGGGGCTTCAGTAACATGACCTTGAATGGGGTCCTTCAACTAATTAAAGTTGTCTGTGGAATTGTCCAATTTAAAATCAGGATATGGTGTCACACCAGAGGACATGGTTTTCATTGACAAAATGTACCAAGTTTAGAAATATATGGATGAAAAAAATTATTGCCATTTACTAAAATAGACACTTCTGAAAGGTATTTATTAACATTTTTATGATTTTCTTTTTAATTTTTTAAAAGCTGTAATTTATTGAACCATGTTTGAGACAGTCACACCATATGACAATTTTGAGATTTGGCTCAAGAACTAAAAAAATCGAATAGCACAGCAGCTTTTATAACATCAGGTACATGTACAAAGAAATGTTTAATCATTTACTGCATTTTAAATAATGACAATACTAATTATATTCATTTTGATCTTGTGTGACAGAGATGTCATGTCACCAACCCACACACACACACACATAAATATATATATATATATATATATATATATATATATATATATATATATATATATATATATATATATATATATATATATATATATATATATATATATATATATATATATATATATATATATATATATATATATATATATATATATATATATATATATATATATATATATATATATATATATATATATATATATATATATATATATATATATATATATATATATATATATATATATATATATATATATATATATATATATATATATATATATATATATATATATATATATATATATATATATATATATATATATATATATATATATATATATATATATATATATATATATATATATATATATATATATATATATATATATATATATATATATATATATATATATATATATATATATATATATATATATATATATATATATATATATATATATATATATATATATATATATATATATATATATATATATATATATATATATATATATATATATATATATATATATATATATATATATATATATATATATATATATATATATATATATATATATATATATATATATATATATATATATATATATATATATATATATATATATATATATATATATATATATATATATATATATATATATATATATATATATATATATATATATATATATATATATATATATATATATATATATATATATATATATATATATATATATATATATATATATATATATATATATATATATATATATATATATATATATATATATATATATATATATATATATATATATATATATATATATATATATATATATATATATATATATATATATATATATATATATATATATATATATATATATATATATATATATATATATATATATATATATATATATATATATATATATATATATATATATATATATATATATATATATATATATATATATATATATATATATATATATATATATATATATATATATATATATATATATATATATATATATATATATATATATATATATATATATATATATATATATATATATATATATATATATATATATATATATATATATATATATATATATATATATATATATATATATATATATATATATATATACTGTATATAAATGGAACATTCTCCACACTAAGAAAAAAAAAAGGTTCTTATAAGATAAAGTTTTTTTGGGGGAACCTGAAATGGTTCTTCTATGGAGTCACTGCAAAACGCCATTTTGGAACCTTTATTTTTTTAATAGTGTAAATTAATCCTATTTCAAAAGCAAGAATTTTGACTTTTATTATCCCTCATAATCTTAAAATGACACTTATTCTATCTATGAAATATTTTACAAAAGTATATCATAGTCAACCGTAGTTTGAGCCAGAGTACCAAACTATTGTCACCAGCCTAAATTTTGATTCCTCAAAACATTTTGTGGGGTCTGAGATAGGTAGAAAACAAATAAACCTACAACCGACCACAATATCATGTTTGTTTCGTTATAAATGACACTCTTTTACTGTGTTCTTGTGATTTAAATGTAATTCCCTATGTAGTTGAGTTCAGGTGGGAAAGTTACACGCTGGTCTGGAAATTCTGGGAATTACAAGGATGTCTGGCTGTTCTCATCTGCAGATCTTACAGCTTTCATTTATAATGCAGGAGGAGATTACATGAAATGTAACCAAAATATTTCTGATTGCAGGACTAAGATCTGCTATGACTTAAAGCAATATACAGTATATGTCACATTTATTCAATCTAGTTTACACCAGCATTCTTCAACTTCCTCTTGAATAATCCACCAGGGGGTGCTACGGAGTTTTCTAAACATTTGAACCTACTATTGAATTGAAATGAGATGCTTATTTTACTTCTATGACTGAAACAGAGAAATATTCACAACAACTCAACTAATAAGTCCATCAACAAGTGAAGATTACTACCTTCAGTTACCATTTAGTTTTTTTTTCTTCAGACTTTTTTTTTCTTTTTTTCTGTGTAATTAGTTAAAACGCAATGCTGTTTTCCAACAGATCGATGTGTGTTCATGCCACAGACCCTCAGAGAACTATCATGGGCCTTTAATTGGAAACGGATAATAGTCACATGACAAGCTCACATGTAGCCTATGTGTACAAGTCTCATGATATCTGCACTTCACTTGGCAATCCCAGCATAAAGTATTTGTATTCGAACAATATCCTCATTCTTCACATTGCTGAGGCTCTGATAAGCCAGTCACCTCCTGCACAATTCTCATTAGACACATCCAACAGGAATGTGCTCTTCAAAAATGGCTTGCATGTGTTTTATCACAGCTGTCCAAACAAAAAGCCTCCCAGACCCCTCTCCTGAATTCACTAAACGTCTCTTTTGTCTCAGGTTTTGGGAGTTTTAAAGGGATATATTTAGAAAGCGAGGACTGAGATGGTTGCATAGCTAGAAGAGGATCTGTTGTTGTCATGAGGGGGAAAAAACAACATCATTTCTTGTTATTATCAATGTTGAAACAGTTGTGCTGCTTAATATTATTGTGGAAACGGTGATATATTTTTTTTTTTCTACAGGATTCTTTGATAAATAGAAAGTTAATAAGATCAGAATTTATTCTTTTGTAACATGACTTACAGTGACTTTACTGTCACTTTTGATCAAATTAATGCATCCTTGCTGAAACTATCTATGTCTCTCACTATATATATATATTTGAGAGTGAAGTGAATATAAAAAAAAAAAAACAGAATGGGTCTTTTATCCTCACAGAATTGATTAGAGCTTAGGCATTACTTCCAGGACTGAGCCAAATTGAGTGGTAGTTTGTGAAAATAGTCTATTGTTTAACATTAGCATGTGTGGTCCAAGTGATCTCAGCAGAACTTTTTTTTATTCTAATGTAAGATTATGACATAATTTTTTCTTCCAACAACATGCAATAATGAAATACTCATACAGGAACATGCTTTAAAGAAGTAAATGGGTCAATTTTGAAGTTGACTTCAAGCTATTAGCCCTATATGTTTTAAATGACCTGTCAATGTTGCTGTAGCCCACAGCTGTTTCACTCCCACAGCAGACCTCAGAGTCTCTACTCGCCTGTCATGGTGTGTGCTACATTACCTCTCTGCTAGGGGAATGTAGTGCTTTATTTGGGCCAGGCGCGGCTGCTCCTCATGACTGAGTACTGCAAGGTGTGAATGACCTCCTTCTCACAAGAGCAGGGAGGACGTAAGTGCAGGGGTCTGTCCCACTTTCACGCTTTTTCTCGGATCTCCTTTTAGGATGGGCCATCTTGGACTTTAGCCAGAGACTTCGAATCACAGCTGAGACTTACTTTATAGTCTGCTGGGATAGATAAACAGTACTGACCTGATCCATAAAGCATGTTAGCATGGAACGTTAATCAGATCCATAAGATCAGATAAGATCTGATTAGACTGAAAATTATCCAAGATCAGATTTAGTCTGAGTTTTGTTTTGTCAGTAACAAGCTGTTTGTTTCCTGCTTTTCTATACAGCTGATATAAGTTTATGACTTGCCAGATGAATGGGGTTTCAATTCTGACGTGAAGCTTTAAAGGGAAAGTTCACCCAAAAAGACAATTCTGTCATCATTTACTTACCCTCATGTCAGTCCAAACTAGTGTTATTTTAGTATAATTGAGATACTATTCTAGTTTTTATTAATATTTGAATTAATTTATTTTTGTATGTTTTACATTTTCATTTTCTTTTTAAAAATTTTAAATGTGTTTAATAATTGTTTTACTTTTTGTTATTGTAGTTTTAGTTTTTAAAACTACATTTTTTTAGTTTTTTTATTCTTTTTTATTTCAGTTAATGTTTATTTTATTTAAAGTAACAAAAAACGCTTTTATGGTTTTAGTTTCAGTTAACTATAATAACTCTGATCCAAACTAGTATCAGTTTCTTTCTACATCTTCTTTTCCAAATGAATGAATGAATGAATGAATTAAATAGTCTGGAATGACATGAGGGGTGAACTATCCCTTTAAGTTCCTGTTGTCCATACTGAGTGCTTTTCTCAGGGTGCTGTTAAGACTCACAAACCTCCCCACCAGAAAATCGATTTGAGTGTTAATTGCTGTTCTCTACGTGATGTCTGCCCTCTGGCCATAAAAAGATCACCGCTCTCCCAATTCGTCCAGTGGGCCATCTTCACTCAGGTCTTTTGAGGGAAATTGTCTTTAGTGAGGTTTCACTCTGTGTTTCTTAAGGGAAAAATCAATTCGAAGGCCTCCCACATAGTCAAACTGGTAATAGTAGGACAAAAGATGCACTGTAAGATCATTTCTGCATATGTATGGGCTTAGTAATGAAAGAGAAAATAGTCACCGGCCATGTTGCTTAAAAAGTCAGTAAGAGTAGTTTTGGATAGGCCACATGGATTTCATGCTGCTATCATTCAGTTTGCTGTGTAAAACACTGTGCATACTCTCTCTCTCTGAGGTTTGAAGGGACAGTTCATCCAGAAATGAAAATTCTGGCCTTATTTATTCATCCACCTGTCGTTCCAAACCTTGTTCTGCTGAGGAACATAAAAGAAGATATTTTGAGGAATGTCTTAATGGACCCTTTTCACAGTCTGTGATGACACGTTTCCAAAGTTATTAACATCATAAATCTAGCAAAGTTTTTATATTTTCATTTCTAAAAAAAAAAAAAATGTAATGTACATTTATAACACAATACTTTGTGTTTTCTTAACTTGGCATTAAATTACAGAAAACTAGTTAACGCTTCTGCATGAGTGTTTTTAATACAAAGTCTGAGGGAGTGATGGCAAGTTTGACCTCTTTCTCCCTTTTGAGCTAACATAATCAATCTCTCGAAATTGTTTTACCTCTTTTGTAAAGTCATAGAAACACTATCATGGACAAGTCGCTATTGGGGCAATCGAGAATGCAAAAAAATAAATTTGTTGTAGTTTCTGTTCACCACTATTGAAGTTTACTCAATTATGATGATTTCTGCTTCTGAGAACACCAGAAATGTTAAAAGTGTCCATACAGTAAGACAGTAAGTGGTCCAATGTTGTTTAGGTCCTAACATACCTTACAAAAAAGAGATCTTCTTTCATGTTTTGCAGAAAAAAATAAATGCATTTGTGTTTGTAACGACATGAGGGTGAGTAAATGAAGAGAGAATGTTCATTTTTGGGGTGAACTGTTCCTTTAATTAGTTTGGCTTTTCTTGGCCTGCAATTCAGTATTAATGACACAGCATCAAGGGACTTTATGTACAGTAGTCTCTTTAAAACTGAACATATGAAAGCTTCATGGCCATATGGTGTTAATTACAATATTACTTGGCAGAAGTCATTGAGGTCTGCATTAAGAACAGCATTTTGAATAGAAATGGGCTACAGAGGAGATAAAGACAAATTTAGTGGGACTTTGGATCCCAAATGACACTCTATGAAAAAAAAACTTTGGATAAAAATGTGGAGAGCATGGAGTGTGTGACTCAGGGTGTGTATGTGTGTGTGCTGTAAAGGGGAACTCTGATCTGTCCAGGCATGCCTCCAGCACTCTCTCTTTCCCATATAATGACTCATAGAAACGTGCTGTTTAAAGTAGGGGAATTCTGCCCTGGTCTGGCTGTCCGGCACATTGGGGGCTAATGTGGGATAATGTGAGAGAATGGCTTATGGAAAGCTCATGCTAAAAAGCACTAGCCAACGAGAGCCTAAAACAGTCCCGCTGCAGTGTTTTTGGTTTATCATACTGGAATGTCATTTGGCAATAATCTGTTTGTCAGTCTAAACGCAGAGCAGAAACAGATTCCAGCTTGGCATTTTAGGTTCTGTGTAACTGATGGAAAAACAGATTGCAGTGTTGAGAAATTTTCTATGTTCTGGCTTTGCCAAACCCACCAATGGGGAGCAGACTTAAACTGTTCCTGGGCAACTGTGCCGATCCTGCCTGTAGAGAGTGCCAAGTTTAGAGAGAGCTGTGCATGGAGCCATGTGGGCCGTGTTATAGTCCTGGCATTCCTGTACATCAAGCTCATCTACTGCCACCAAGCATTAGAAGATCACAAGGTTCTGGACGTCTCCTGAGATGGCACTGATGCTCGGATGATGACCTACCAGCGTGTCTTTGCATCTAAGTGACTCTTGAATGTCTTCTGACATGTAATGACCCCAAACGATCTATATACGAAGTATATAATCAGATTAATATGCATAGCAAATTTAGTCATGCTTACTTGACAATGTTCCTGGAGCAATCTTATGCGAGTGCAGGTGGGAACCAAAGAGGATTATGATACTTTCAGAGCACTATCTGTTAGCAGTCCCATTCATCAAAATGGCATTTTATCAACTTGCACAGAGAAATCAGTTTCACACTTTAAAGAGCTCTCCAAAAACTACTGTAATTGAATACTTGAATGGCCGTGGAGAAAGAAGTTTTTTATCTACAACGTGGGACCAACTAGCTAGCCAGGCTAGCCAGCCAAAACCAGCCTTGTTGGCAAGAACAATTTGAAAGCACACACAATGTAGAACTTAAAATACCACATTTGAAGCTCCTGGTAATTTGAACTGGCTCGGTAACAGGGCTCACAGTGGCTTATGTTTGTAACCGCAGAAAACAGTCATGACTTGTGAATTTCAGGTATGAGTTTGGTATGAGAAGAGCAAATGTTTGGAAGTGCTGAAAAACTGCTGTGGCTTAGGCTATAGTCTTGAAAGGGAGAATAATGTCATTGTGAACAGATTGTCGACTCTAGATTTGAGCTGCTTCCTGAAAATCCAGGAAAATCTCAGAATGCATTCTTCCGTGAAGGAAGCCATGCAAAGAAAAAAAAAAAGATTTTGCATGGTTTTCTATAAAAATATAATATTAGACAACATGATATAGTTACAGATGTGTAGAAATTACATACATGATGAGGCGAGGTTATCTTTTTTATTACACATTAAATATATTGGAGAGAAATTTGAAATGGGATTGAGACATGATGCTTGCCAGACTTTAACCTCTGTCCCATTGGGAAAGCTGTGGCTCTATGATACCACCATACCATGGCAGTTTTCATTCTATGACACAATAGGACATTTCACTTAGTGGTGTTATTGGTATTCCTCATGAATATGAGGAAACGAGTCAGACCTGATGTTCTTGTCATCTTTAATGTACACTCTCACACCCAGCCCATTCTTCTGTCTGGGTTCAAGTGCTCTTGTTGTATCTTCTGGTCAGCAGACAACAGATGTTTTCCAGGACATCATCGAGTAAACATCTCTTCCTCTATGTCTCCTGTATTGGCCATATGACAGGTTGGAGAGTGGATTGTCGGGAAGGTGCAAAGCCTCTGCCTTCATCATAATAGAGACATCTAAGACATTTATCATGGATTTCAAAACCACAAGACCACAATGTGCTAATGATGCTATTTTGAGACGCCGGAAAAAACGTCTATTGCATATTAGCCATCTTAAAATTTGTTCTGTAGGTTCTGGCGTTTGTGCATGTGTGACTGTGAGTGGGAGGAGGTCTCATTAAGCTCACTCATAGCTATAGATGGGAGTTTTGGGTCAGGGTAATATGGGTATTTGTCTGACAGTGAAACCTGCAGACACAGGCTTAACTACGTAAGTCCATTGTTAACATTGGCTCTGAGTTTTGCATTGCCTGAGTGTTTCATCACCATGATTTAAGGCCATTGTCTGTTACTGGCTACGGACACGAGTTCTTTGTCCGTGTGCAACCACCAGTTGTAGGCTAATACATCCAGCTGTAATACATCCATTTTCTTATTTTGCTTGTAATACTATTTTAATGGCATTTACAGCCTTTGAACAACATCAAAATGTTTGATGTAGAGGTTTACATATAGGCTAAGTGAACAATTGTAATTGAGCAACATCACACAAACATGCGAATTGTTCTGAATATCAACACAGCAGTGATTCAAGCATGCAGCTGATTACAAGAAATAATCTAATCTGATTGGCCGAACATTCCCCCGAATTCGTTATTATGATATTTTCTATTATATTTTATTATATTTTACATATCGTTTTCAATTAAATCACTTGTTAATAGGAGCTACAAAATTGCCTTTGTGTTTCCACTTGTCCGTGAACGCCAATTGATGTGAGTGAGTCATTTAACCATTTAGTGAATCGATTCGTTCAAACACACTGATTCATTCAGTTACGCAGGTATTTTCAACACAGCAGTGATTCAAGTGATTCAAGACTCAGTGTTGCTCTGAGATGCGTCGACCAAGTTTATTCTGCTTTTGACTTAGTTTGGAACTATTTTCACACAATATTGCCAGTTACAGAAATAGTAACTGGTAATATTGTGTCTAAAATGTGAGTTACATAATATTAACTTTTATATTAATATTAACTTTAATTAATATTATTAATCGTTTATTTAACTGTTGTATAAAAGCAATGTCACGCATAAAGTTTTATAAGAGAGCTGAACATCCTGGCAGTCAACAGCTTCGCTTTGCCTTCAGGAGAACTTCCTGTAAGTTTATCTCGATATGTTAGAGGTGTGATTTATCTCCATCACATATGGAAGCATGATTAGTTTTTGTGTTTTGCTGCTGATAGCCCTGCTGATTTATACCGGAGCTCCGTGCCTCAGGCCTGACCTCTCAAAGTATCATGTCTCTATAAATCAGCCTGTAATATACACTAGATGAGGATATAAATAATTAGAATATACATCGTAATCCCCTCTAAAAGGGTGAAACTGAGTGTGAGGGTGTGTATATTTTTGCGTTCTCCCTCATGCTTGTGCACATCAGGATAGCGTCAGCACGTCCTTCAGTTTGTACAGAAGGGTACAAAGCAGAGTTGTTAACAAACCATCAAAAATATTTTTTTTCGTTAATTAAAATGATGCTGAAATAAAAACAAACAAACAAATAGGCCTAGGCCTATTAGATGAAAAACTTCAAACTTGGTCTAAAAAATAGAAATTAACCTTAAATTAAAAAAGTAGGAATGTTGCCTTAGCAACTAACTAAAATAAAATAAACCGAAGTACTAAAATTACTAAAACTGAAATAAAATAAATGAAAATGAAATAGCAATAATTAAATAAAATCCCCCAAAATTTTAAATAACAAAAACACAAAACTAAATTGCTAAAAATTAAACTAAAATGAAAATGAATTAATAAAAATGAAAACTTACTTCAAAATAATAATTAATGCTATAATAGAAAATAAATAGTACCAACATAACATTGTCCCAATGTCTAAAACCTGAAAATCTGGGATTTTAAATGTAATTTAAACCTGAAAATAAATAGGTTTAGTATTTTGAAAAAAAAAAAAAAAATGTAAACATGAAATGTTGATGTATATAAATAAGAAATATTTAAGATATTAAATATGCAGTATTTAATTCAGTATTAAGATGATCTAGATTATTAGATCAATTCTGAAGCAAATTAGACGGTCAGGTTTTTCATTGAAGCTCAAGCTCTTTGAATCATGTTGGAAAAAATGATCATCAGGTTTTACACAAACTTGTGGAGTGCTGCTGTCATTACAGTCGGCATGAAATGGAAATTCTTCTGTTTTCTAAAAGCATGTATTGATATTATTGTGAATGATTTTTTTTCTTCTTATTGTTTGACCTTGTGATTTTTAATCAAAATTTCATGACTTGATCTTCTGGCAAAATGACTTCTCCAATCATTTAGTTGACTTAAAACCCGCCCTTTTCTTACAATCGACTGCAAGCTAATATTCAGCTGATCTGCCTCCAACCAATCAACAGCTGATTGATAGAACCAAGTGCCTGCCCTACATTTTTTCTCTCAATAGTCCATTCCATTTGGATGTATGTCCCAATACGGAAGAAAAGATCTGCTGAGACTTCTGTTTCATTGCGATTTTAAAGAAAAAAGAGGACAAACCAGTTACTTAGACATTTAGAAATTCATGTTCATTTTTAACTTTTACGCAAATCGCTATGTGGATACAGTAATATAATTTGTAATTAGAATTTTCACTATTGGTCACAGACTTTTCAACCTCGTTTTGGACCATGTTTCACATTCACCCTAGAAGAGAAGCGGTTTTTCAGCCGTTTCACTGGCGTCATTATACTCCTCGTGGCCTTTGCACTGCTTACCCAAATGCCTGTTCCTCTCTGTTTGAAATGTTTTTGGAGAGACCTGGCCCTCTCCGTATATGACTCCTCCATCCATAAAAACCTTTCCTCCAGAGCACAGCAATGCTGCACAGTCTCCCGATCCTCCTTAAATCATCCCCGGAATGTAATCTTAACAGAGAATTAATGGTTTCTCTTTAAAGCAGGGCCAAGATGGCTTCATTAATGCATGGTGGCCTGTAGAAATGCTCCTCTTGGGCCTAATGCAGACAAGTACTGCACAAAAGACAGGAAACGGTCTAAATGAAAATGTCTGATGGATTTTAAACGTGGTTATTCAGTGCTGATAAGGTCTTGGTGCTAGAAGTCTAAACGCAAAAGCTTGCTTTTTTTTTTTCATTGTGATCAATAAATAATAGTCTTTTTTGAGTGCTATGCCTGTGAAACAGAGGATTTGGCATTTTACAGCATGTGCTGGTATTGATGATGTTATATGGCTGGTGTGCACATGTGTCTGTGTTTGTGTTAAAGCAATACGTCTCTCTGCATCTGTGTGTTACTGTGTATCTGTGTATGTGTGTTTGTCAGCTGTTGTTCTGGCTAGGCCCATTTCTCCTCCCTGATTGGAGAACAGAGGTTGAAAAGCACAGCAGAGCCTCTCTGTGTTCCCGTGAGTAATGCAGGGCTGCTGATCCAGGGTGTGTCGACCCGCCGCCCCTGCGCTTTCCCCTCGTCTCCCTGTGGCTTAGTGACTGACAAGCAGACTCCAGCTCTTGGCCTACTGTTCACCAAACGCTTCAGCTTCACACAAGCACCATGTTTATAGTTATTCCAAATTGCAAAAAGAAAATTAATTCAGAATATTGCAAACATAATTTGTGATCATTTGAAGCGTTTCCATGCAATGTGATCATTTTTACAGGCTTTGGCTCAAGTATTTCAGAATGATTAGAGAGTCTGGGAACAATGCCTAGAAATGAAGAAGATGAGTACGGATTTATTGGCCATCCGTCACCAAGTTGAAGAGCACTTCAGTAATGACAACAGAACAGATGACTGGTTCGTGTTTGGTCAGGTCATTGGCCGTGTGCTTTTTATAATGTATAGCCTCTTTATCGTTGTGAGTTTAAGCACAATTATGGTTCTGTGGATACACTCATACAGTCTAGACAAAAGGTCGTAATTTATTATTGCCTGCTCTGTAAACTGACGACACCAAAACTCTGATGATGTCATGATTTATTTCTGATGTAATGCAAGGGATGATCAACTAAATACTTTATACTTTGAACGGTAGAATGACTAGACTATGACATCCTATACATTGATATTACTGTCACATGCCTTGTTAAGGCAAAGTTACATAATTGCACATCTAGGAAGTTATTTGGTAAATGCGTTTCCATTGTAGTTTATGAGCATCTTCTTGCCAAATAAAAACATTTATCCAACTTAGGCAAGTTTATAAGTTTTTTATGTGCAAAATTTGCATATAAATATAAGTGGATTGAGAACCTGACTATTGTTTTACAACAACATTAATCTCATAGGCCTTAAGTTTTCAAAATGTCATCCGGGGAATCGGGGTGTGAAATAAGGAAGTAGGAAATAAAGATGAATTTGAACACATTAGCATTCATTCTGATTTCTAAAGACTGGTTGAAAATGAGAAAATTATTTTATTCTATTGACAGCCCTTGTTTTACTCTAATAGTGGACAAAAAAAGACTTAATTTTTACTTAAGTAAATATCAAAAGTTTGGGGTCGGTAAGTTTTTCTCTTGCTCACCAAGGCTATATTTATTTGATTTAAAATCCTGTAAAACAGTAATGTAACATTGCAACTTTATTACAATCTAAAATAACTTTTGTTTTTGAATATATTTTAAAATGCAAGTTACTCCATGGCCATTACTCCAGTCTTCACTGTCACATAATCCTTCAGAAATCATCCTAATATGCTGATTTGCTGCTCAAGAAACACTTACTGACTCCACACTTTTGAACTTTTTGTATTATATAGCTTCCTTAATATTTTAGGAAGAGAGTCTCTCACAATGGTAGGGGGTCTTTGACATCAAAGGTTTAAAAACTCCTGCTGTGGATGAAAGCATGTGTTTCTGGGCAATCTCACATTTGAAATAAGGTTCTGTGGATTAAAATTATGCCCATCGAAAATTCATCATGATACATAATCAGCATAGGATACTGTCATCTTGACGATTTATTTGAAGAACAGGGTTATTACAGTCATTGAGCCAGTTCTATCTGTAAAAAAGAAGACAGAATGAAAGATGCAGCAGCAAAGATTCACTTTTATTGAAATTTACGAGACTGATTCAAATCCAATGTGAGTTTATACTGGAAGTTCCTATCCTGACTGTTTGACTTGTTGCTTCTGGTGGAAATGAGAAAGCATGTGACTTGTTGTCCTCGTGTGGGTGTGGGGGCTGGAGTTAAAATTAATACCCGAAATACTTCTATTGTTATCTTTAACATTACTAACACACAAGCGAGAGAGCAATAGGAAACATTTCTGAGTAGATATTAACATCTGGTATGTGCTTTTTTTGTATTATCCAGTACATGAATCCACAGGATGAGTGACCTTTAAAGTCCATTCTGTGTCTCAGTGTGTGTGAACAACTTGTATCTGGTCTGGATAATCTATCTGGTTCTCCGGTTTCTGACCTCAGCACAGGTTCAGGAGGCCGGAGGGATGACATACCCCGAAATGAAGTGTGCAGAAGAAGGACCTCCTTTCTGTATCCCATTAACATCACCTCGTAAAATGCTCCCACACGACATGAGCAAACTGACACCCATGTGTTGGCTGGCTCAGCTTTCTGCAGGTATGGCATTTTTGGTTTTCATTTAGCTCTTGGCTTGCACGTCGGTGATGGATTGTCACAAAACTATGTGGTTGCGGGTGTAGGGCATGGCATAAGAATGTACCCGGCCCTTTATCAAGCCATTTGTGCATTTCTATGTGTTGTCTTGCCCGCTGAAGTAGCTGCTCATCTGTGTCTTATATTAGCGTCGGGAAACTCACACCTTAGCAGTGCGTCCGTCACATATTTAGAAAATTACTCTGCTAAGGAACTTTAAATAGAAGTAATCTGACTGCATAACAGCTGATGTATTCATTAGGCTTTATTTAGCATCTATTACAAAACATACCCGGTCTTAAATTGCAAATTAACTAACTGCTAATTAAGGTCATCACGATTTTGGAATCTGATATGCACATATCCACTTAGAATGCTGATGTTAACTTCCATTAGAGAGTCATGGGTTGAGTTTCACACAAGCATCGGGCTCAGGATAGTGTGTGTGTGGGGGTCTCCTCCGTGGCCTCTGTCATAAACACTGACTTGTTAATCCTGTGGGTCAAATCGCTGGGCTGTTGGAGAGGGGCGAGAGATGCTGAGAATACCTGTCTATATTAAGCCACCCTCTTCATCAAAAACATCCTCTGTCTCTATTAAAGGGATAGTTCAGCAAAAAAAGAAAGAAAGAAAATTCTGTCAGCATTTGCTCTCCCTCATGTCGTTTCAAACCTGTATGACTTACCTTCCTCTGTGGAGCATGAATGTGTGTGTGTGTGTGTGTTTGTTTTTTTTGTCTATACAATGAATGTCAGTGGGGTCCAGTGTTGTTTTGGACCTCACTGACTTTCATTATATGGATCAAAAGAGTTAAATTTTCAAAATATCTTCTTTTGTGATCTGCAGAAGACAGAAAGTCATACAGGGTTGGAAGGACATGAAGCTGAAGATGACAGAAATGATGACAGAATTTTCATTTTTAGGTGAACTATCCCTATAGCTATACAGGAGCTTCCAGTATTTTTGTGGTAGGACTTTTAAATATCTTTCATTAAGAACATTAACTAACATTACTAATAATTTGTAGAAGAAAATTCGTTTAGAGTTAATAGTTAGAATTTAGTAAGTAATAGTCTGTATCTCTTTATGTTTTATGTCTTCTTCATTGATGACCTGGAGTATTTTCTGGGACCCCTGGCTGAAAATGTCTTCACTAAAGGAGATAGAAAAGTATAATATGTAAGGATATATATTTAAAGACTAATATGTGCAGCATTTAATGAAAAATTAATAAATAAAATAATTAGTATTAAGAATACCTAATACATTTATTTAAGAACCTATTTAACCTATTTAAGAAGGACACATTAAATTAATCAAATGTGACAGTAAAGACATTCATAATGTTATATAAGTTTCTTTCTTTTGAACTTTCTATTCATCAAAGAATCCTCAAAAAAAGTATCACTGTTTTCAACGCTGATAATAATACAAAATGTTTCTTGAGCAGCAATCAGCATATTAGTGTGAGTTCTGAAGGATCATGTGACACTGGAGACTGGAGCAATATATATATATATATATATATATATAT
>NW_015540871.1:981645-995096 GCF_001515605.1 Sinocyclocheilus anshuiensis | reverse complement strand
TAAAATATTATTATGTTTTTTGATTATTATTTTATTACTATTTTTTTTTTTAACTGTTTGGTTTTTTTTCCAGTTGCAATTTTAGTGCTTTAACTTAAATGATATGTTTTTATATATTTTATTTCAGCTTTATTCCAATTATCAAAATGTTTTTAAGTGTTTTAATTCTATGTTTTAGCAAACAATAATAACCCTGCTGTACACAAGATCAATATTTAGCCACTAAACATTTTTAGCGCACACGGGTCAACGACGAAAAAGGGTTTAAGCATAAAAACAACAATAAGTGTAATACTGCTTTAAATTGTTGTTTTTCCCCCAAAAATGTAAAAAAGTTTTCTGTTTAATTTAATTTAAAATCTGTAAAAATTCGTTAAATATAAATGTAAAGTTGAGAGGTCATAAAAAGAAAGGTTGTCCTTTCTCTGCATCTGTGTGCAGTAGATGTGCTGTGCGGTCTGGAACTCTCATTTAGTTCATTTAGCATCATCAATTTCTACCAGTCTAGCTGGCCTGGCCCACAATGGGCTAAATTTGGGCACTGATGCCCCTCTTTATCTTCCTGCAACAAAGATGTCAACTCCCCTGATGTACTCATTCAAAGAGCATTCAGCACAAGTGGTTAATTCACTAATCCAGCCTGCTCAAGCAAACGTGTGTTTTGTTTCTTAGGGTTATTTAAGGTTCAATCCTGCCTTTCAGTAAAGTAATTGGTTGCAGTCTATGACCACATTTGCCAAAAATTAATCAACACTTTCACTAGACAGCTCTAGTGGAGCAAGAACCCAGCAAACACGTAGTTTAATACTGGAATACTTGTTAAATAATATTCCTATTTTTTTTTATCAAATGACATAAATCACATTATTTGTCACATTATTTTGTTTAGTTTATTATTGAGGTCATGCTGAAGTTAAGTGTAGCGTTATCATTATTTTGTTTGGCACGAGAGAAACAAAAAAGTATTTTTTGTTTTTAAACAAAGATGTTTAAAGTCTTTGTTTAAACATTATCTAACGATTGAAAATATGCTATTGACTACAGATGTGTAAATAAAACACGTTTGTGACATGCTAATATACACAGTGATTGCAAAATGTATGCCTTTTTGAACCAAAAAGGCTTTTAAAACAGTCTAGCTCATTATGTTCATGCAATACTCAGTGTCACCAAAAGTAAACACTCCATTTTCCTGTGGCCCGTAGCTCACAAATGCATACAAAAATGGTCTTTGTGTCTAGCAAAAGTAAGAGCTCTTGCTGTACATGCTGGAGAGGCATTTTATATTTATATTTTCAGAAAAATACTGTTTACAACTAGGCTAGACCCATTAAATGTGATGTTGAGGAAGGGTAAATGGCCCCTTTATTTTTGCCCTTTTTATTTTGGAGCTGTCAGTTGTGTATGCTGAAATGCTGGGTGAACTACATGGAACTGTAATTCTGTGCCAAATGTGGAAGAGCATGGTTTTGGCAAGATTTATACTTGGTTAAAGCATTGTGGACATGATGGGCATATAGTTATCCCTGTATTTTTAAAATCTCTTAGCAAGTTAAAGCTTTCTGGCACTGATTCAAGCTGTGAAAACACACATTGTTTGGTACAAGCATCATTCATTGCAATGGAGTAAACATTTGTTAACTATAAGAAAGTAAAGGATCGTGACTTTTTAAATAAAATACATTTTATAAAGAAATAATTTTAAGGATTTTTTAAAACAAAAATTTAAATGCATACAATAAAATAATGGGGAAAAAAACACCTCAGCAGATAGAACATACTTAGTGTCATCATAGGGTTTGATAATAAAACATCTGCCTCAGATTAAATAAATGTAACACACCTGTCTGTTAAGATTCGCTGATTCTGAAATGCAACTGTAAGCAAATCCAAGGGATATCAGAAAGCAAAAACATTTAGTACAAATTGTTGTATCATTTATAACTTATTTTGGGATAAAACCAGAAAAACAGCTAAAATTATGCCTCTCCTGTGGTTCCCACGGTAGGGTTTATAATTATTAATTTTTTAATGTAATTATAATTAACACTTACATGCAGATAATTTTGCAAAATGACATTAAAAAGTGCTTTATCTTGACCCATGACACTGTAGTGGTCAAAAAATGACCAAGATACTTGACTTACAGGAATTAACTTTTATAGATCTTTTAATCACAATTTCACTGGAAACTTAAGGCATGATGGCTTTCTGAAAATGTTATTTGCTGATATCTTCTGTTTTTGTAGACCTCTTTTAAGTTTGTACATAAGTTGTCAAGCTACACTTATTTGTAACTTATGAACAAAAGCAACATTTTTGTCAAGCCAACTTTTCATCTTAATTATTAGTTTATTATTAGTTTTTTATATAAACTGACTGAAAATACGGTCACACTTTATTTTAAGGTCCAATTATTACTAACAAACCATTAACTATGACTTTTGCCTCAATAAACTCCTAATTTGCTGCTTATTATGAGTTAGTACGGTAGTTGTAAAGTTTAGGTATTGGGTAGGATTAGGGATGTAGAATATGATCATGTAGAATGAATGCTTTATAAGTGCTAATAAACAGCCAATATGTTAATAATAGGCAAGCAGATAAGCAACTAGTTAATAGTGAGATTTGGTCCCTATACTAAAGTGTTACGAAAATACATATTTTAAGAAAAGGATCTGTCTTACAAATTGACAAAAGGAATTTATATTTGGCCACTCCTGTCTGGGATATGAAAACGCTTTTGGCCCAGTTGAATTGGCAATAGACAGACTTTACCACACAGTCGGCTCTTACTCTCCAGTGTGTTTATGACTGCTCATATTGCATATCATTTAAATTGTTACAAGCACAAGTCTTTACCACATTAGGGGATTGAAAAAGCCCAGTTCTCAGGAAGTTGTTTTGTCCATTTTTGATCAATTGAGCCATTGCTAAAAGGCTTGTACGCAGAGGAAATCATGCCATGGACTTAGACAAAAGGTTTGATAAATACTGTTTTCAAACAAATTTGTTCCTTGTATAAATTCATACATTTCCCTTTTATAAACAAGTCCAAATTCAACTGCACTCTATGCCACAATCATTTTCAAAACTTCCTAAACTGATTTGATTTCATCTCAACGTTTTTATGAAAGACAACCTGTCGTCTATATGTTTGATTGGCCAGACACTCTTCGGAAACCTACTCTGTCTGCTTGCCAAATGGGAAATAACTTGAAAGTAGAGTCCAGGTCTCGCAGGACATATTCATACCACATGACAGATTCTGTCTACATAAAGCAAATGTAATTTGAACAAAAGATGTTTTGTCTGTTTCTTTAAAAAAAACTATTTTTTCCCCCCTTGACAGACATGCTAGGAGGGAATACAGAGAAAACTGTTTGCCTCAAACTAAAAATAAGTTTGGTGGTAGAGCACACCACAAGGCTGAAGACCGCTGGCTGGGTATGTCTGAACGTGTCATTTGTATTGTATATAGGACTTCAGTCATATATCATATATATATATATATGTCTGTTCCTGCACATCACTTCATTTTCTGTGATATCTTTCTACGGCTGCCTCTCTAATTTTTCACTTTAACAAAAGCAGATTTCTTCACCTCTACTCATCTTGTTTCTTACATTTGATAGGATCTTTCGTTTCTCCTGGCAAATCTTTCACTGTTCGCATAAAGTTTTGGCGGAGGTCTAACAGACCACAGGGCATGTTTGTGAATCATTTTAATCACGAGGTGTATGATTTATTCTGGCATTCCCTGTCCTTATTCCATCCAGCAGAGGCTTAGTAGAGACTGTGTATCTTGGTTACGTTTGCTTAGCATTAATAATGCTTATAGGAATATGTATGTATACACCCGCACGCACATAAGCACACTATATAAATATATATAGAGCCAACAATTTGACAATTACACCCGGGTGAAACTACTACAGTATGTAAAAGCATACTTGAAAAGAAGTGCTTTGATTGTGGTTAGGGCTTTTATGTAGTTTACTCCGTTCCTTCAGGCCTGAGGCCTCTTCCTGCTGTGGAGAAGAAAACATCATTTTGTGTCTGTAGCAGGCACCAGAAACAACTCCACGGCACTTTGAACAACTGAGAGGCTGAAGTTCTGTGTTCTGTTAAAATACTGGCTTCATTTTAAGTCAGGATTGTCATATATGTATATATATATGTATATATACAGTGGGTACGGAAAGTATTCAGACCTGATGATCTGAAACATTAAAGTGTGACAAACATGCAAAAAAATAAGAAATCGGGAAGGGGGCCAACACTTTTTCACACCACTGTATATATAAACAGTCAAAACAATATATACATATGTATTGTTTTGACTGTTTATTGTTCAGTGCTATTTTAGTAGCCTATTATTGATATACTATTAATGTTTTTTGTTAATATTTTGCATTCGATTTTATTTCACTTTAATTTTTAAGTTTTGGTAATGGTTTTTGCTATTTGTATTAGATTTTGTCTTTTAAAAATATGTCTATATATAATTTCTATAAATTTTAATTGATTAATTTTAGTTTAGTTTAAGTTATTTTAGCACTTTAGGTTTAAACTAAATGAAAATGATAAATGTTGCTTTGGCAAAATAAGTTTAAGTTTTTTTTCTGCAAAAGTTTTTTTTTATTTCAGGTAACAAAATAGTGATATTTATATGGTTTTAGTTTTAATTAACGATAATATTATCTGATTATTATTAACTGTTTCGCTCTCTAATAGCACAACATAAAATTATTAAAAGTAATCAGCAGTAACAATGAATTAAACTAATGCAATAAATTTGGCCATGAACGGATGTGAACGAACTGTGAAGCATTAATATCGAACGTTTCCAGATAAACAAATTCCTCATTGTGATTGTGAGTCAGTGTGGCTTAGGAGGTGTGTCTGTGCTGAGTCACCAGATCTGTCACCTTTCATTTCTCACCGCCTTCTAGTACTCCTCCCCACCCAGTCACAGACCACTGCCTCTTCACTCCTCAACAACACAGCTGATGAATCACACACACACACACACACACAAACTATTCATGAGCATTTGGGATCGCTCAACAAGTTTTCACTCGTCGTCATTATGCATGTTTGTTTGTAAAAGTGAGTGTGTGAAATCTGGGTTTGGGTGCATCATAAAACCACAAGCATGTCATCCCTTTCTGTTAAGACATACTCCTGTGAGCTTGATCAATATCAACCTACAGTCACAGAAGTAATGTGTGATACCACATCAGCTTTAATAACAAGCATCCGAACATGTGGATGGCTTCCATTTCTTTCAAATGAAACAATGACACAACCGAAATACTGCTAGTTGAACCCAAATCTTTCTTTCACTGTGATGTTCTGGTGACGCCTTCATATACTGAATGTAAACTGGGTGTGATTTTTGACTTGTCATTCTGATTTAAAGCCCATATCAAGCACCTCATCAAGTTTTCTCATCTGCACCAAACCTCCAAACCTTTATTTGTTAAGCATGCTATTATGACCTCACACCTAGATGACTGTAACTCCCTTCTAAACTCTTACGCATTAAACTGTTTAAATAGTTAATTTGTCCTGAGCTCTGCAGCCCATAATGCTTCCTTTGTCCTTCATGGGCAGTATAGGAACTTCAGCATCACTTCCCTAATATTCTGGGATACTCTCCCCCAGTATCTCTCCAAAATGTCAAAACTCAGTTGAACTCAGTTCTGTGTACATAAACAAACAATTAAACAAATGAGTTGCTGTGAACTTATGCTATGTAATGATATAGAAAGACAATATACTGATTTTAAAGCCACTTTTTGTAATGTCATTTAGTGCTTTACTTGTCTTCTACAATAATGCAAAATTTCTTGAATTATCTTCATTTGGGGGGGGGTTTTCTCAGCAAATATTGATAGCGATTAATTAGCAGCATAATGTGCAATTCATTTGCTTAACACTTTAAAGTACTTGACTGCCATAAAGACAGCCAGTTGAATGAGCAAAAATGGTACATTCTCGTTCTGAAGGGTCGGTAAGATGTTTTCATGTTTTTGAAAGAAGTCTCATGCTCACCAAGATCAAAAATATTGGGGGAAAAAAAAAATATTGGGGGAAAAAAAAAGTTATTGTGTCCTTGCTGAAAAAAGCATTAATTTATAAAAAAATAAAAAAAGTACTGACCCCAAACTCTTGAACAGTAGAGTAAATAATATACAGTATATTGTAGACTAGTGTTGTCACGGTACCAAAATTTCAGTATTCAGTACCAATACCAGTGAAAATCCACGGTTCTCGGTACCAATTTCGGTACCAAAGCAAAACACAAAAACATGCTAATTGAACAACATTTTTATTAATAACGTTAAACAAAAATTAAATGTACAAACCAATGCCATTCTTTATACGTATTTAAAATTGCTTCAAGTTTTTCCACAAGTAATAAAAGTATGAAAAAAGTAAACAAGTTTCACCCAAAAGTTTAGTCATAGTTCTGCTGCCACTGAAAAACATCTGTAAACTGTTGTCTGTTTTAGGGTTTGCTGGTGTGTTTCAGGATCTTCCTCAGTCTGCAGCTGTAAAAGGAAAATATAATATACTTCAGTAAAGCAATGGGCTGAGTCTGACCAAATGCAACATAAGATCATTGACACCAGCTAAAATATAACTTTTCAGGAAATAACAAACCCCCTGGTAAAATTCGCATTCCAGGGGCTAAATATCACGTTAATGGGGTCGTTTTTCAACCCGCGGCAACAGTGTTAAGCAGCTCATTTCCGCGGGAAAACCACGGACTTGGCAACACTGGAAGAGGACAGGTTTCGGATAGCGCATCAAGAACCGGGTTGACCGGGTACTCGGTACCACCGGTACTTAAGAAAACCTGGTACCGTAACGTTTTCATTTTTTTAGTACCGACTTGGTACCGAAATACCGGGTCTTTTGACAACACTATTGTAGACAGTGTATAATATATATTTCAATATGTAAAGTGTCTGAAATATTGCTTTAATATCTTTAATGGTCTTTAATAGCCATGCCTTTCTCTTTGGCTAATTTTTGCACAGGGACGTCCTGGCCGGAGGGAAATGCACCATTTCCAGTGTGCTGTGATAATAGTGAAGTGCAAATGAGACGTTTGGGACAGCAGGCGATCTCAAAGAGCAGCTCGGGATTCCACAGGTTTACAGCCTTAGAGCGCATGCATCCTCTCCGAGCTGAGTCACTTTTTCTCTCAGCCTCTGTGCAGTCTATTACCTGCCCCTCACCAAAATGTGGGATGATACAGACCGTTTATTGAGTTTGTCGGTGTGATTTCCATGTGGCATTATAATAAGGGAGAATCTGCTGTGATCATGAAGCAGGCTCAGGTTTTGCTCTTGACTGGCCAAACTCAAGCTAAGAACGCCTACAGGGTAATCATGCTCAGAAGAACCGGACGACTTGCTAGAAAGTTTTGGGAGAATGAATGAGCTCAAACTGATATTTGACAACACAGCTTTGTCTCAGAGATCTCCTGACAAACTCTAAAAAGACATAACCTCAAGCAGGGGAGCTTCATTCTGTGTTCACAAGGCTTACATTGACTAGTGGACGTGACAAAAAGCAGTCCGATTCAGAGCAGAATGAAGTCATGTCTTTGAAAAAAGCGGGTTTGAAAGAGAAAACGTACAGTACATTGAATTAATGAAAGGAAATAGTGTATTTACTCAACCGCTTATTAACATAAACCACATATAGTGTGTTTCGCATTAAGTTACACAAGATCTTTTGACAATTCTTTGACTGTGTCACAGACCACAAATCTAAATAGCTAAGTAGGAACCTGCATTTAAAAAAAGAAGGGTCCGAAAAGCATTTCACAAGAAGGCTTTCTTATTCTCTATATGTGTCCTGCCTGTGCCATGTCTGTCAACGTAGGGACGCTGAAAATTGCAAGAGCAATAAGGATTTTTAGGTGCATTATGACTGGGTTAATAAAACACAGCTGCCCCTAAAAGTCCCTCATTTTTCTTGCTGCCTTTTGGGTCCTCTTCCTAGACTCACATTTCAACAGTGTGGAGCCGGCTTTCAATCCGGCGGCTGGGTGTTGGTGAGAGCTGGACACCCTTTCCCTCCCCTGGGGAAGCACAGACATGGGGCTGCTGTATCGCTTCCTTGCTTCTGACGGCTGGAAAACCAGCAAGACCATGTTTGTCAGCCGTCCAACAAGTGAAAAGTTTAAATTAAGAAGAGAGTGAGGGGAATTTTAGCCTCCCTCCTCCCCTCAAGCGTGCATGCCAGGGGTTTATAAATTGCCCTTATAACAAAAGGGGTTTGCTTTGGGATTTAAGTGGTTAGCTGAGAGAGGTGAATGAGTTCAGTGCATTTCGGAGCGGGATTCTTTCCTATTCGGATTGGTATTTCTGTGTTTATACATGCACTACAAACATGCCCATTAGACAGCATGCATGAGGATCCTTTCAATATTACAATCATGAGCGACAGAAATGTTTGTGAAATACTAGATTGATAGGCCTAAGTGTGCAAGTTAAACAAATCGCACTAGAATAGATAACAATGTGCTCAGTCAAAAATAAGACTGATTTTTAAAAAGTTCCTAAACTTCCAGCAGTGGGATATTGCATAGCGAATCCTCGACAGAACACCGTGAGCAAACTATTTTGGATAATTTGGATAACTCTTACTAATTTACGTAAATTATTGAATTGCAATTAGTACTTATAAGCAATTTAGGCTAGACCTTATAGTTCCTTCCCATTTTAATGTTTCCCACCCACAGAACATCTAAATATTTTTTTTTCATTATAATATACTCATTCAGACAGAAATAAGTGAGGATGATTACATGAGCCAGAAACTGGGACTTTGTAGGCCAGTTGAGAGTAAATTTAACTACTCACCTTGCCCGCAAAGACCCAACCTCTAACACATTAATGTCTTTAACCCCAAATACACAAAATGTGTTATTATACATTCACTGTTGTGTTTATTTTATAATGAATAACCATAAAATACTCAATTCCACTAAATAGTATTTTAATATACTTTACTTGGCCTGTTTCATTTCTACATAGAACTATAATTCATATTAGCATCATGCATTAAGGCAAAATACTATATATATATATAAGAATATAGTATATAGTATAAAAGAAAAACTAAAAACCATCTAAATAATTCAGCAGGAATGTAGAAGCACATATTGATGTATTTTCTTATCAACAATTAGCAACAACAGATTAATTTACCTCTGCTTGGCTTCCATTGTTTGAGCACTGTATCAACTCAACTTGTTTTGAATTTAGTCCACTGTTTGGATTGTACGCATTGACAGTTGTAGAAAAGTTTGTCGATCTTACGGTCCAATTCTGGTTCCGATTACTGTCACATGAATGGAATAAAGATGTAATCTTCACTAAAGCCAGCATATAAGTTTCTTCGGAGAAGACATGCGTGTTTTTTCTTCTCTTGGATGCGCCAAAATGTAATCAAGTTGACTCGTCGGGAGCGCAGTCCTGACTGTCACCGCCGCCTTCTGAAAGCATTTACCTGGATTCTGCACCGCACACTCGCGTGTCTTGTGCCGCGCGACAGCCGCAGCAGCAGCGAGCGGAGATCTCGCGCGCGGACGCGTCTCGTGCAGTTCTCGGGCCCTCCCCAAAATGGAATTCTAGGTAGCACATGCGTTCATGAATCTGTCACACTCACCTACTTTGCCTTTGAGCCTTTGGTTTAGGTCAAAACAGCTATATAGTTTATTGTTGGGTTCGCATTTATTTCATACATCCAATTAATTTCTTTATTTCATTACATCCAATTAATTGTTTTAATATGGCAAACATATACACCGAGTCCCACAGAAAAACAGCAGTTGTGTTGTTTGATTTGAACCTTTAGAGTTGTATAATTTAATTCACTGCCCTGGTTTATATTAGCTGCGCAGTGTTCGTTGAATAGATGTGTTGTAATTTGGAGCGCCAGCGTCATCTTGTGGATACACGCGTACAACATTTTACACACATTCTTCTTACACTCCGACTCTTGCATTAAGGTTTTGTCAAACCTTCCCGATTAAATATTTTGCTCTCTTCAATGACACAATAATAAAAGAACCCATTTATGAGTATTTGTTTTTTATTACAGAACATTCAGAATGAATAACTTACAATTCTCTATTATAAGTGTTTGCACTTTTATGTTTTAGTACATTAATCATAGTATTATTTTTTAAACTTACACAGAGGGCATCTATAGACTACAATGTTCAGGTCATACCACAGGAAATAAACTGGATTCAAGATTCAAACTTTCAATTTTCTGCTGCTGAAATGAAACTTGCAGTAGTGTTGTAAAACTATAGGAAAACAAGATTATTTTTATGTGATTTTGTTAATTAGGTTACATAGTTTTTTTTGTTGCAAAAGTGTGTTTTTCCCATTGTCCGAGGCACGGACGGGGTTCGAACCCGCGATCTTCGGTTTACGAGACCGACGCCTTACCACTTGGCCACCGCGCCTGATGGCCAACTGCGCGAAAATTACGTACTTTAGTGAAATGTCGACTGAACTGAAAATGATGACTTATCAAATGTTTATAATTTTTCGTTGATGAATTCTCTCATGTGAGTCCGTGCATCTTCTTTATACACATTATAAAAGCAATCTAACGATTCAAGTCTTTTTTATTCCCTCTGCTAAATTGCACACATCCGGTAGACGTTATAACGATCGGAGGTTCCCGGATGTGTAACAATTCCAAACAAAGTCTACAACACTTCAAATTAAAAGTACAACAAATATATCTCCCACATCCCACAATAAACGTTCGCGAAATGCGTGTCATTAAAAATTACAATTACAAAGTACGGATCCAGCAAGCAAGAATATTTCCCGAGTCTTTGGTCTTCGTATCTGTATGCTGTATGTATTTGTAAAGTAACACATTCCCATTATTTTATACTAATGGCATTTCTCCATAGTATTTCACCAATGGGGCACAGAAGAGTCAGAAGCATACATCAATCTATTTTAACGCAATACACGTTAAATAGACATCAAAGGTAGACGGACATGATGTAATAAATAAATAATAAAAATAAAATCTAGTGTTAGGCTATAGATTCCCTACAAATAATATTTTATTGGTTTTCATAACTTCTTACCGGGTAATCAAGTGATGGGAGTCTCTAATGAAATAAACATCCATTACACTTTTTATTGGGAATAAAATGCCATTATATCTTCCTGAGAACCGAAAATAAATAAATAAATATAAAAATGTGTGATTTTTTTTTTTTTATGTCATTGATCAGATCATAAGAAGCAAATGGAGATAAAATATTAAAAAAAAAAAGATATTTCACATTTTATTCTAGTCCTTTGTAGAGGAAGTTATATAAAAAAAAATAGACATGAAAAGGCATGTATAGGCAAAAACAATGTTTTATTTTTTCATTCACCAATCAATGTTTAGGTTTCAGGCTATTCTTAGCCAAACTTTGTGCAAAGATGATTCTCAAACATGTTGAAAGATATAACACAATGATTTGATATACTACTGTACTTTATGGAATATGTGCGTGAAATGTCCATAAATTTGTTTTCCCATTCTATACAGTGTATCTATTAGTGATGCGCGGATGAGCTAAAACGTCACCCGAATCCGCAGCTTCAAATAAATGATCCACCCGCCAACCGCCCGCACCTGTATTTTTGTCTGATTTAGATAACCGCACCCGATCATCACATTAGGGTTCGTACAGTCATAACAAACCTGGAAAAGTCATTGAACAGCAATCTCCAGGCCTAGAAAGTTTTGTAAAAATAAATAAACTCAAAAAGTTGTATTTGATCCACCCGCGACCCACCCGCAAATAATCAGAATGCATTTTTTTATTACCCGACCCACCCGATCCGCGGATTATCCGCAGCGCCCGCGGATATAACCGCCATCCGCGCATCACTAGTATCTATACATTGCATATTAATGTGTTCTTGGGGCAAACCATAATGAAAAAAATAACTGTATTAATAGGATTAATAACTTGCCAACATTTTTATAAGAATATCTCATATTTCATAGAAATATTGATCCATAATTTCATTCTGACTTGTGTCTCCCCAAAATGCCTGATTAACATGCTGTTTGTCCTGGTGTCCTCTACAGAAGACATGCATGAAAATTATTATGCCCTGTTTCGTATCAAAAAAATATATTGCGATTTGAAACTCCATAACATTTTTCTGAGATGTTTATTTACGATGAACAGTTTGAAAATTAGCCAGATTTAAATGATAATTACAAAACATTATCATATTTTCCTAAGAGTGCTAAATTTGATCATTCTGTTAATATCAGTCATATTTAAAGAACAAGGAGAGGGAGTGTTTATGATCAAACCTCCAAACATTTGATATCTCTAAAAAGCCCTGAATATGCTCTGTACAGGACATCCAGACTTAAAACTGTGGCATGTATTGTCTCAGAGAAATTCACTCAAATATAATGTCCTCTACAGAAGACAAAAGTCTATGCCTGGGTCCCAGGAGGATTACGTAATATAAGCATATTATGTTTGGCTTGTCTTTGACATTTACTATTAAATTTCAAAAGTAGATATTCTATATGTCAGTCCACACAACTGAGTTAAAAGTTTGATCACATTAAAGGGTTCATATGATGCGATTTAAATTTTTCCTTTCTCTTTGGAGTGTTACAAGCTCTTGGTGCATAAAGAAGATCTGTAAAGTTGCAAAGACTAAAGTCACAAATCCAAAGAGATATTCTTTATAAAAGTTAAGAGTCAACCACGCCTACCTAAAATGGCTCGTTCTAACACGCCCCCACATATCTACCTCACTATGTGGGATGATTTGCATAACACCGCCCAAATGTTCACGCAAAGAAAGAAGGCGTAACTTTTATTCTCGCTGTAGTATTGTTGTTGCCGCCGCCGCCATGTTGTGGAGCGCTGTGGATCGCCGGATCGGCTTTCATCGTGGACGAAGCGGAGTCCAGCCCGGGATCGTCACATGTGGTTGCTGCAAGCCTCCTTCGTCGAATCCGCCGGCCGCCGCTCACTCAAGCCGCTGTGTGTTTCGTTGTGAAAGCGAAACTACTTTGTTTGGCATTCCAAAAGAGCAAACAACTAGAAATCAGTGGTTAAGTTGTATTTACAACACTGTTTCAGAACAGTTCAACCCAGATATTCAGACTGTTTCCTGAACTGGCAGAGTAGCCTACAATCTGTGCTCAGAGGCTGTTTATAAAGTGGGGCAGTTCCAACTTTGCAAGGACAGTCTGGTGCTTCTGACTCACAGCCTGTAAGTGCGTTTTTTTATATTTAAAGAATTTGCCACTGATGATTCAAACGCGAGTTTTGGGCAGTGTAGAGTAGTGCTTGCTGTTTGTCATTTCTCCGATCACAAATGCAGACATGGTTTTATGTTTACGCGGCGCGATGC
>NW_015540871.1:977014-980775 GCF_001515605.1 Sinocyclocheilus anshuiensis | reverse complement strand
CTTGTTGTTTGTCATTTCTCTGATCACAAATGCAGACAGTGTTTTATGTTTACGCGGCGCGATACGCAACAAAACGCGTAAAAACACAGTATAAGTGTTTATATAAATAATCAGTAATTATGTCCCCACTGGATGCAACAAATGCCTCATTTATAATGGGTTTGAATGTTTTTGTCTCATCGCTCCGGCCGGGACACGTCATCAACAGTATGGTGAGGGGCGTAACATTTCCGTCACACGCTTGAGGTATTCGGCCAATCACAACGCACTGGATAGCTGGCCAATCAGAGCACACCTCGCTTTAAAAAGTAAAATCATGAACTGTATTGAGAAGCAGGGTGTTTCAAAGTCGTTTTCTAAAGCAATGTATAGCAATCGCTACACTTGTTTAATTCAGTCACTCACGAATTATCAGGAATTGGTGTTTATTAAAGTCAACTTAAATAAATATAACGAGAGGCCCTAAACAAAGTATAGGCTACGATTTTTCTGTTGTTTAATTAAAGAAAAATGACCAAAAAAAACCAAAACAAAACGTCCGATAACATTTTCAAAAACAACTTATATGGTATGTCTACAGATAAATATTTAGTACAGCTAGGGGCTCGGCATTTTATTTCACATACCCAAAGCTTTTCCTGGCTACAGTCTTTATTAAAAAAAAAAAAAAAAAAACCAATTTCCCGCAAAAATAATAATAAGCGAAACGGAAGGCTGCGCGAGCAGTCAGCACACTCTCTACCAAACTTGACCGTTCAAAACGAACGAATCGTTCAAGAACGACCCAACACTAGCGGGTAATATTCACAGCACTTTCGACTTCAGGCTGTTTCTTATAGGACGAAAATCTTCTGGGTTTACGTTAGTCTTAATAAGTAAACAGCGGCGGTATTCTCGTAACGACACAATAGCGGACCGCTCATCAGTAAACATACTTTCTGCCGCGGTGGGTTTTTGTGTTGTAGTCAGCGCTCAGAATCGCGTGGAATCCAAATTACACCTGATCCGATAAGAGTTCGCGACGCGCTCGATTCTACACGCGGATGAGACGTTGTTGCGAATTCCATCCGGTCTGTAAAACAAACTGAACTGCCGGCTCGTTTATGTTAACTGTTACTTTGTTGAGGGGGCGAACCGGTCTCGGCTGCTCTCCCTTTGTTTGGGCCCAGGACTCGGCTGAATCCACTGGATCTCCGTCTCAAACGTCTCATTCGACCGCGAACGCTATATTAGAATGGCTCCACAAAAGCACGGATCTGGTGGAAATGGTTTTTACGCCAACAGCACGAGTAAAGTGGCTAATGGAGGAGCTCACGTATCGTCCGGTGTTGTGATGACTTCAGTCAAGCGACCCAAGATGGAGCAGGTCCAAGCCGACCACGAACTCTTCCTGCAAGCCTTCGAGAGTAAGTTGCTCGCGAATCCAACTTTTCCCCCATAGTCTCTTTGTATGTACAACAAATTGCTGCTTTTCGAGCACACTTACCAGTATCCGATTGCTTTACGACCCATACTCTTAGCTTGAGGGCTAAACAACAATACTACCTGGGAAACTGTGTGCAGTAATTCACCGAATGCTTAAATAAGCCGGATAATTCACGTTAAAAGTCTTATGTCGTGTTTTTTCACAATAGAGGGATTTAGACACGTATTAATTGTTTAGGCCACATCCTATATGAAAATTAGACACGTGCATCAAGAGGTGACACGTGCTTTGCGGTGCTTTTATGTATTTTATTATTTTAATATGAAATTGGGGACTTCATAGAAGAGCAATGGACAACAGTCGTGAACAGCACAAACCTCTTGAAGACCTCGCTGCAGTTTCTCTACACCAGCTAAGACAAGTAGTGTACATGCCAAACTGCCACCTTGATTCACGTGTAAGAGTGTCATTGTACCAAAAAATAGGGTTAATTTTATAGATACTGGTTCGACATGTATCTAAAATTGTAGTTTCTTTGGTTATTTTCATGGTGAGTCGCATTCTGGCAACATCGGTGTGCATGATACTACTGCATTTCTGTTCACAGAACCAACTCAAATATATCGATTTCTTCGCACAAGGAATCTCATAGCAGTAAGTAGACCATGATCATGATGAAATGACATGCCGTTCTCATTTAGACGTGAACTAACCCTGTACATGGCTGCCATAACAATAGACTTGACTGGTTGTATCTTTAATTTCTTTCTGTTCTTTCAGCCAATCTTCCTGCACAGATCTCTTACATATATGTCACACAGAAATTCAAGAACAAATTCAAAAAGGTAAAACCATTACATGCACCTAATGTCTTAATCTCTTTGTTTGTCTAAAAGCCACATCTTCATTTCCTTGTGCAGGCCTCATAGTGAGTAAATTTGTATGCTGACAAATGCACTGCAACTGACTGATGTACTGTACTTCAGTTGTAGTTAGATAAGTTGAATGAGGGTTTCACATCTCAACTATTTACAGAACATTTGTTGGCATCTGTTCTTTCAGAAAATACTTTGGTGTGAATGACCTGCTATTCAAAGTAGAGAAGTCGAAAGTGGATCAGGATTCTCACAAGTAAGATGTTCTTGATCCAGATTTATTTCGCTCACTGTTTTTCCGAACATGAAATTGATTGATTTGACTGAATGGGTCAAATGCATGCAGAAGTTTTATCTCCAGTTTTGTCTTGCAGCATGGCGTCAAACCTGCAGCTCACTTTTACTGGATTCTTTCATAAAACTGGTAAGCTAACATTAGGGCTAACATTAGGTTTATGTACACTTTTATCAGCGTGTGCAAATAATATAATCTGATCGCTTTGTGATTCTGATTTGTTGTCCAATGTATCAGAGAAGCCATTGCAGAACTCAGAGAATGAAGAAAACTCAGTGTCTGTGGAAATGCTGCTTGTCAAGGTCTGCCACAAGAAGAGAAAGGTAAAACTTTGTCCTTGTCATAAAAAGTCAGAGAAAATATCTTACGTTGACTTTTTTCCCCCCACAAAACAAGTTTTCTCGATCAAAAAAACCTTGTCCTTGTCTTGATACAGTATATGTGGCTATATCTCTCCGTATTGTAGGTTAATTTTTAATTGGTAATTATGCTTGCTATCTAGCACAACTAAAAACTCGCTTGACAAGCACAGTTTTGTGTCTTGTGTTGACATGTGTGTTAAGAGCATTTTATTGGACTTAAAGGGATGGTTCACCCAAAAATGAAAATTTGATGTTTATCTGCTTACCCCCAGGGCATCCAAGATGTAGGTGACTTTGTTTCTTCAGTAGAACACAAACTGATATTTTTAAAGGGGTCATATGACGTTGCTAAAAATAACATTATTTTGTGTATTTGGTGTAATGCAATGTGTTTATGCGGTTTAAGGTTAAAAAAACACATTATTTTCCATATAATGTACATTATTGTTTCTCCTCTATGCCCCGACTTTCTGAAACGCGTTGATTTTTACAAAGCTCATTGTTCTAAAAAAGCGAGGTGTGCTCTGATTGGCCAGCTATCCAGTGCATTATGATTGGCCGAATGCCTCAAGCGTGTGACGGAAATGTTACGCCCCTTAACATACTGTGATGCCATCTCCAGCAGGACAAGACCAAGTCAATAAAACCCATTACAAATGAGGCATTTGTTGCATCCAGTGGGGACATAATTACTGATTATAATGACTTATACTGTCTTTTTACACGTTGCGTTGCATTGCATCGCGCCGCGTAAACATAAAACCATGTCTGCATTTATGATCGGAGAAATGACAAACAACAAG
>NW_015540871.1:976777-976888 GCF_001515605.1 Sinocyclocheilus anshuiensis | reverse complement strand
GAAGCGCCAGACTGTCCTTGCAAAGTTGGAACTGCCCCACTTTATAGAAACAGCCTTTGTGCCACAGACGCATTTTAGGCTACTGGTTCAGGAAACAGTCCTCCATAAAAT